>NC_031769.1:10643468-10750405 GCF_001522545.3 Parus major | reverse complement strand
GAGGCGGAACGGGGCCCGGGCCTGAGGCGGAACGGGGCCCGGGCCTGAGGCGGAACGGGGCCCGGGCCTGAGGCGGAACGGGGCCCGGGCCTGAGGCGGAACGGGGCCCGGCCCAGCCACAGCCCAGTCACCTGGTCAAAAGCTGGAAGCAAGAGAGTTTTTCCCAGAGTTTGTTCATTTTCAAATGTTGATTTCACAGAGGCATGTTCAACTTTCTTAAGTGGTTTAACAAGGTGTCAATATTTAAAACTGGCCAGCTTATTGGTTCTGCTGGGTCCGGAGGAACGTATTAGCAGGCTTCACAGAGAATCACTTCCGTAACTGATGGATTTTCTTTTTAACTAAAAACTAAGCTGTGTTAAGCCATGACATATATACATATATATATATGAAAACCAAAGAATCTGAAATACAATTAATTCTGTAAGGCTGTGAGGTCAAGGCAAATATAGTCTCATTAATATTAATATATACATTGTTCTGTCACACTTAATAACCTATGTCTTGCTCTCATTATGAATTTTGTATGTGGGTGAAATGGCAATAAACCAAGTTATTTGAGATATCTGTATATTCATTGCAAACACTGATCTCTATGAGCACAGCATGCTGCTTCTCAACCTTCAGCATTTGAACATTTGAAAGGCAATTACACACAGGAAACTGGGGATTTCAATACCAGATCAGACTGCTAATCAGCTCTTATTTGGAGACCTGAATCCTTTTCCAAGCTAGTTTTATTTCATTCAGAAATCAACTGTGGGAAGTCCAGACAGGTGTGTCATCACTTCTAAAATGATTTTTTTGTATTGTCACCTGCTGACTGAATCACTCAATTTTCCACTTTACTTTTGTGGGGTCTAGAAGCTCTTGAACTTACATAATTGACAAAGTAGTATCAATTAAAATGTCACAATATCTTCTTGGAAATCACTGAAAATTAAATTAAATAAGAGCTTGCTTTCTGTGTAAGTAAAACCATTTTTTCCCCACCTCTCTGAGTCCGAGCAAGCAGTCCTGGGCTTGGAATATGTGAATGCTGTTTGAATAGAGAACTAACAGTTGACTCTGGCTCCCACAGTTTTCTATCTTAAAATAAGACAAAGCAAGTAAGCATTGATAAGATAAAAAAGTATGAGGATGGAAAATTATTCAAATTACTGATAATGATCATAACATACCTATAAAGAATGGTTTTGCAGGATGATGAAGACTCAGGTTTTCAGGTGGTAAAGAGAACCTCCTCCCTAGATTTAGGAGAAAGCAGCATTAAACAGCACAAGAAGATGAATAACATTGTTTCAAAGATTTATCAGAACTGTTGAAGGAGGCTGGCACCACTGTCCATCCAAAAGACTGAGAAATGATAGGTGGAGTAGAAGCAGGCCATGAAGGACCACTACTTGTGCTTAATGAGCCAGAAAGCAGAGCCAGTGGAAGGAGGAAATGGGATAGGCTACAGGATCAATGCTCACAGCAAAACTCTGAACTGGTATTACCAGGAAAGTCCAAATTTGTTAATCGCAAAAGAAAAAGGATTTATAGCAAGATAGGAGAGGATAAAAAACTGTTTTTATTTACTGCGAGCCTTACAAGTGATGAAGTAGGAATGGGCAAGATTGAGACAGAGCCTGAGACATTATTAAATCCAGGAGGTGCTGCAGGTGGCATATATGGGAGGGGCTGTCAGGATGACCCCACTGTCCAAAGAGACCAGCTAAATATGCGAGAGAGAAAATCCTGAAGGAACACCTAGCTATGGATAGCAAGACCTACTTAACAATACCAAATGGGACTCAAGGGCAGGATATTCTCAGGTTTGTCAGAGGACAGTGTAAACACAGGAAAACAGGACTGAAAGAGAAGTGTAGGTCTGTGGATTTTATCCTAGAGGTGGCTGTTGAATACTAATGCTTTCTGTCTATCATTCAATCTGTTCATAGCTCACAAGAAAATTTTAGCTTTCATCCCTTTACTACTTTTTCTCTCTAAAGCTTCTAGTCTGGATTTAATTTCAATATCTAAATAAATTAATGTTCTTCATGTGCGAGGGGTCTTTGTCATCCAGGAGGAACAGTCTTAAAGTATGTTGAGAAACACTTGATCAGCTCGGCTTATGGTACACTGTGGCTTGCATATCCCACAGTAATTAGCTGAGGCAGCCTGAATGTTTAACAGGAATTGCTATTGAACTGCTCATGAAGGATATGGAGATCAGGAATTAACTGCAGAAATTATTCAGCAAATAATTTTGAATAATACTAAAAGAAAGAAAAGAGTAAACTCTTTGCGGGCAATTTGCAGAAAGTGAGAAAAATTCAAAGAATAAATTATTCATCCAGCTCCGGTAGACTGGGTCTGCATTAACCCTCTCATCCCGGTTTTCATTATACAGAGTGATTTCCCAGGGTTTTAAAGACAGAAATGTTTGATTACAATTGTGTGGTAATTGTAACACACACACAGGAGAAACATGAACCAATGGGCACTTCATAGTTCTTCCTTGTAGTATGAGGGAAGACATTTCCATTTTCCCAGCTCACATAAAA
Source organism: Parus major (assembly GCF_001522545.3). Classification (NCBI taxonomy): domain Eukaryota; kingdom Metazoa; phylum Chordata; class Aves; order Passeriformes; family Paridae; genus Parus; species Parus major. The sequence goes on along the minus strand of NC_031769.1, from coordinate 10,747,856 downwards.
TTGGTTTGAGCCATGGTGGCTTTGCCCTCTTGACCCCACAGCTGAGTGGATGTACCTGCAGACAGAGAGGCAGATCTGGTCTCCTGGAAGCAGAATGGTTTTAAAGAAAATACAGAAAGAAAACCTTAATTTCTACTCTTTCAGACTCAGGCAAACAACTGGGTTTCAAAACACTTTTTTCCTAAAGAATAAATTGTTTGGATCACTTATTTAAAAAGTTCCTTGAAATACCTTGGTATGTTCCTTGACATTTCCTTATTTAATTGAATGTAGGAAAGGAAGAAGACACAAGGCATAAACCTGAGCTTTTGAGATATCATAAAAAGTTGATGACTGGTTATTTTTTTCCAATAAATATTTTTTCTTTATTTCTTTTTATTTCTTGATATTTCCAAGAAATATTTCCAAGAAATATGTCTCTGGTTTCTTAATTGATAAGGGCTTTTTATCAAAATAATAAACAAGTTCTTCTTTATAAAAATGCATTTTAGATGGATGTGTTGGTGAAATATACAGCATTTATCCAGGGTAATTAAAATGGCTAAGCCTGAAAGGAAAACTCCTTATTTTAGTATCACATGTAGATATATTATTTCTTTTCTTAGTGGTGTGTACAACACACATAATGAAATTTGAGGTTGTTTTTTTCTTTTCTTCCCTCTTTCTCTTCTTAAAATGCATTCAGGAAATAAACATACTTACCTAAGCCTGTGCTCCAAAAATACTCAGGTCTTTAATGACCATATTTTTGTGTGCACTGTGTAAATGAAAGTCAAGACATCAGAAATATCTTTGTCTTGCCTTATTTTCCTATCAAGAAAGAATTCATGCAGTTCATACTTGGGGATTGAGGTAGCAAGGACATGTTAGAAATGCAAAAACACTGAGAAAATGAAAATTTGTTTATAAAGTATTATTGTAGTGAAGAAAAGAAAGGTAAGAGAGTTGGGGGAACTTTTGCCCTCAGAGCAGATGTGATTATAACAGATTATTCTGTATGCCAGAACAAAACACTGTGGTTGTATCTGAGGTAAAGAAATAACAGACCAGCATCCGAGCAAAATTACACCAGGATTTATAAATTCTGTACCTGAGCTTCCTAAATGAAGTGCAGCATCTCCAAAAAGCAGATAGAATGTCTCTGAATCAGGTTGGGTGACACATTAGATTCAGAGATGATAGGAAGGCAGATGGAGGTTCTCCGCACCAACAGTCCAAATTCATCTGCAACTGAGCTAACCTTTCCATGAATAATTGATGGTCAACTCCATCTGAATTTGAGGCTGCAATATGAAACAGTAACATGTCTCACAGTAAAGGACACAAATCAGACACTAAATTTTACAAAGCCTACTATACAAGGTCTCTGGATTATGGTACGTGTGTAGGTTAATGGACAAGCACGGAGAAAAATTACTTGCCTTCACTTTTCAAAGCAGTCAGAGAAGCCTTGCAAACAGTGAGCTATGATGAACCACACTGCAGTGTTGTATATTTGCAAAACAGAGAGCGTTCAGACTGAAAAAAATAAGATCCTTTCCAAAGTGATTTTCAGAGCAGTTACTCTTCCTAAGTTACCCATGTTCCAAAATACATTGATCAGTGCAGAGAATTTTGTTTAGTGGATCCCTTCTACCCCTGATGTAACTGCACAGCCCAGGAGGTATGTCAGTGGATTCACTGCTTCACCACAGGCTCTAATTGCCACTTGCTGTTGAAGAGCTGCTCAGGTCAGCCTAAAAGTCGTGTACTAGTAGAACCTAATTAGCTGCAAAACTGCTAAGAAAACAAAAATGGGTGAGTTTTCATCTGTTAGATTCTTGCTATTACTCCAACCACACAGCTGCACAAGCACTTGCACCACACCAAAGGATTATGCAGTTTAGGGTGTAAGAATTGTCTGAGGTAATGAGGAGAAAACTCTGGGCTTTCTCAAGCTGGCATTGGCAGAGAAAAGTGTTACTTAGCCTTGTAGGAGATTCTTCCTTATCAAATAAGCAGTTTCCATTGGATCTGTAAATGAACAGATGTTTTTTTCCTGTCAAGCAAATCCTGATAGCAGAGATTCCCCTCTATTAGTAGCAAGATATCTTGAGTATTTACATTATTTGGGATAAAGCATAACAGACAACATAAGACCAGAATCAGACCTTTCTCATTTTTGTGCTGATTTGGCAGACACATTCTGAGAACATAATTAACACCAATCTCGTACCATATAAGAACCAAAAAAATTAAGTGTAAGTTTTATGGAATGTATCTGTAAAGAAAGAGGAAGCACTGATGTTAAGATCAAAATTTTCTTCTCATTAGGCATTTCGTAGGGGGTAAAAAAACCCAAAATTAAAACAACAGAAAAATACTGTTTTACTCATGAATGCAAATGCAATTCCCATCAGCTAACCCAAACTAATATCTCTCTTAATTACCTTTTTCTTCTCAGGTTCATACCAAAAATCATCTCCAGATGTGGTTGAGGTCTCTGGTTTTCATGCATGTTTTCTTTGCTTACAGCATGCTCACCGACAGCAGCAATCTAAAACCAGCACTTTGCCACCTTACTTGCAGTCACACCATGGCAGGGCTGGCAGAAGTCAGGCTCCTGAGCAGGTTCATGGTTTAAGACACTGTTGTGTTGTTTCAGGTACTTCAAAAAGACAGGATCAGTAATCTTTCATTCAGTCTGAGAGGACTAAAATGTTACGTCCACCACTTTTAAGCAGCGAATCTCCAGGTCTAACAATATCAATTGCCTGTTATAACTCTTCCATAAATGAATAAATCACCTGCTTCAAAGGCAATACTAAAGAAGGGTTACATCCTGGTTTGTCAGTTCATTTTGGAACTGTCCAAGTCATGCATGCATATTTTCAAGTTCTGGTAAACTGTGTGCATGGATCCATTTGTTTAAATGACTAATTATCTAACTGTGAACATAAATCACGTATTTTAGGGTATCTACCTGACAGTCAACCTCAGAGAGAAATGTGCACAATTTCAAAAGGTGTGGGTTTGATTTGTTCCTAAAGAAAACTTTCAGTTTTTTCTAAAGAAACAATAAAACTGTTTCAATATGTTTTTTGTAACTCGTATTCTCTGTAATATACTATAAAAGCTATAGATCAGATCCAACCACTGCTGATGTTATTGACAAAACTGTCATTGATTCAAAAGACTGACAAAGTCATTCTGAGAGTAAAAGTAATGGGTGAAGAGCAGGAGTATTAAAATCATTTGCTTTGTAAGTACTTCTCATCCTTTTTATTTGAGTAAAAAGTTAACATTTCCATTCTCATAAATAATTTAAATACCAACACAACAGCCATAGGTTTTACAGCAGCCTCCAGCCATATCTCTGTATGTGAACTTGCTCCTCTATGGGGAGATTATCATTTTCTAAGGAAATGTCTCCCCTGAGTCTCTTTACTGAAATGAATTGGTCTTGCTGTTTTAGCAGTGACCAAAAAATGATAGCATCTGTCAGTCTTCATGAAAATCTCTGTATTTTGGATCCCACTAACAGTAAACAATTTTCTGAGAAAAGTCACTGTGGGATTCACAGCAGGGTTTGACAGCCACTTGTCTTTCAAGAGATTTCCCACTATTGAAGTTAACAGTATCAATGCCCACAGAATATAAACATCTCCCATTAAAGAAGCCTCAGACATCTGGGTTTATTTCATCAGAAGGGCCTTCAGAATGAATTTTTCTATTTATTTATAAGTGCATGACTGCTTTAGAACAATATATTGTCTCTGCTGATTATTCTCTTCATGTGCCACTTTCTTCTAAATTATGTGATAATCCAAAGGGATAAAAATGCATACTTGCTTTTTTATTGATTTCATCTTTGAATTATTTTAAAGTGTGAATTATAACATTAATATCTTCTAAAAAACAAAGTAGCAGCGAGCCATTAATTACCTGCTACAACTCAATACGTCATTAAAATGATCCATTTTAATGACATGATACAGTGCAATTATTATTATTATTTTGTTATAAACCTACTTTAAACCTGGATCCAAATAAATTTCAGATCATTCCATTCCTTTTACAGTGTTTACCCAGCTCTAAATTTCCTATCTTTCTTTGCTCATTAACACACCAAATGTATATCCTGGTACATTTTTTGCAGAGCAAGGTTACCTACAGGGTTTAGACAGACTAGTGTGCCCAGTTCTGGGTTTGATAGATCCACAAGAAATGAGCAGTTCTCATACAAATGTACATGAGATTTTAGAGCTTAATTTTGTGACACAAATTCAAGAACTTCAAGCATAGTAAAGGACACCTGATTACCTAGTTTGCATTCTAACAGAAAGCTTAAAGACATCAAAGGTATGTCAGGAACTTTAAATAGCTTGCTCTCAAAACATTGGATAATACCTGCCCCTCTTACTTAGACAGTCCTAGTATTGATGAACACCAGATGAAGACTTTCTACAGATACAGCTAGAGAAAATCAGGACAGAATTATGCTAAATACCAGTTTGCAAAAAAAAAAATAAATAAAAAAAATAAAAGAGAGCCAGGAAAGCACAAGAAAATGTGTTGGGAGCAGAGATAAGAACCAAATGATAAAGCAGAGCCAAAGGTGATCATCATTTATCATTTCTATTGAAAGAAGTGTGAAATAAAGTGTTTACATGCCCAAAGTGAGGTTAAGAGAGAGAAAAAGAGCCTCCCAAATGCTGTCCCTGCTCTGACTCTCCCTGACTCTCCTGTGACACCGAGCACAGTGGAAATGAGGCAGCTGCAACAGAAGAGGCTTAATGAGAAAAGGCAAGTTCCTGATCCCAAGTTTTTATATCCCAGGTTTTTACATCCCAATGGAGTGAGGAGCCATTTGTATTGTGTGGGATTGGTCCAGTCATTCATTCTTCCATGGATTTTATAGAAAAGAAGAAGTCAAGCCTCACATCTGTTTATGTTCTGAGTTTTGTTCAGCCAATCACAATAAGAAACAGAGAGAAGCCTGAAGCAGGAGGTGAGCATTTAACAAACATGTATCACAGTTTTTAAAATCTTTTTCCAAACCTTTGTCTAGGCCAGGTGGATTAGCTCTTAACAGCATCCTCAGTTTAATAAGGTAAATTCTCACTAGCCTTGTAAAATATACATAAAATAGAGCTCAAACACTTAATCATTGATAAATAGAATGAAATGATTCCCTTATAAAGGGCTCACTCAGTAATTTACCATCAAATATCTAGACTGTCCCCTTCTATCTGAGTATACTGCCATGCTGGCAGAGCAGTAGGTGGTAGTTATTAGAACTTAACTGAGTTTTCCAAAGGGAAACATTTATTTCACTCAAAGAATTTGTTACTGCATTTACCATAAGAGGTTTCCATCTAGTCTGTATTTTGAACTAAGCAGCTTTGCAACATCTCATCAGTTCAAACCACATTTTTTCAGAGAACCCACTGAATTAAAGAACATGGCACTTTCAGACTTTATAAGGGAAATAAAATACCCAGTCAAGGGACTTCACAGAGATATAGAGTGATTAGAGGGACAACTTAATTCAAATATATGGCAAAAACAGCTCTTTAGCCTACAGATTCACTTTAAGGAAGAAGACTTCATGTTTTACATCATATTAAATGCAGTTCGCTGCACTAGAGAAAACAGAATTTCTGCATGAAGTATCTACATAGATTAAAGACTTCTGGTTTACTATTTGTATCCATCAAGGCTTAAAAAAAAAAACATGACAGCTCCTTTGGATGACAATTTTAGCCACAAACTTGGCTAAAACACTTTCAATTAAAAAGGATCTAAAATTCTAGCTTAGAACCAGCTGACATGTCTGTGGTATAAAATTGAGGAGCAGGGAAGCAGGAAACAGAGAGAAACAATTGTGCAGACACCAGGGTCAGTGCAGAAGGAAGAGGAGGAGGTACCCCAGGCATTGGAGCAGAGATCCCCTGCAGCCCATGGTGCAGATCGAGGTAAGGCTCAGGTTGGAGAAGTTCATGAAGGACTGTCTGCAATGGGAGGAACCCCACACTGGAGCAGAGCTAAAGTGTGAGAAGTGCTTCCCCTGAGGCAGAAGGAACAGCAGAGACAATGTGTGATGGACTGACCACAGCCCCCACTCCCTGTCCCTGTGCCTCTGTGGGGGAAGAGGTAGTGAAATCATGAGTGAAGTTGAGCCTGGGAAGAACGGAGGAGTGAGGGGAAGGTGTTTTGAGATTTGTGTTTATTTCTCATTATCTTACTTTGCTTTGATTGATATAAATTAAACTATTTCTCCCCAGGCTGTCTGGTTTACCTATGATGGTAACTGGTGAGCGATTTTTCCCTGTCCTTATCCTGAGTCTTCCATTATTTTCTCTCCTCTGAGATAGAGACTGATAAAGGGGCTTTGGTGGGCACCTTGCATCCAGCCTGGGTCAGCCCACCACAAAGAGATAAATGTCAGGTATTTATTTCAATCCTTCCAGGATCTCTCCACTTTTAGTGGAAACTTAAACTGTTGGTTTCGTGCTAAGACTGCACTAACTAACAATGAAAAAGGATTGGATCTACATTCCTGTAACATCCCCCAGACTAACTGTAGAAAATGGAAGCCACCCAAGCCTCTCTCCAGTTTGCAGATTAACAGGGCAGACAAGTTTAATAAATACAGTTAAATTATCTTACCAATGCCAATGATATTTTTAACGTCTGAGAAGATGAAATTGGCTTGACAGATTATCTCAGAGCTGGTGTTTTCTGAGTCTGTTATTGTTTAATTGGTATGGTACCATGTTACTACAACCACAGACATGTTGTCTCCTCAGAGCAACAAGTACAAGAGAAAAAAGGGAGTTCATTAGGTGGAGAAATGGTCATGGGACCATTTGTGGGACCATTTGTGGGGATCACACCCACCATGAGGCTGGTGGGTAAAAAAAATAGATTCCATTTCAGTTCCAGGACAATATAAGCTAAAGACTGAAAAGACCTCAAATGTTCTCACTGGATCTGGCCTATATAAAAAAATAATCTGTCTCTTATATACCAGACAGAACACTGCTTTTATGCCTGATAAAGTGTCAGGCATTAATGCACAGCAATCATCAGTCATCACCATCAATCAGTCATTTAAATGGTATACAAGAATTTGGTTAATACTTTTGTACTTGAGTGATTTTATTCATACACAAGTGCCCTTGCAATCAGATCTGAGGCATCTTTTGTGACAGCAAGTATGACACTTCTTTTCTGACAGATGTTCCATATTTTGAACAGAAAAAGTGGATTTCTCAGTCTGAGGGGGAAAGGGAGGCATTTAATGGTTACATGAGAGTAAAATATCAAGTGGTGTTGTCATATCTTCATAAGGCTCAGCGGAACAGCTGGAATTCAGAAGAATCTAACCATTCATCAAGAATTTCAGTGAGAAACTGGAGGAAGTAGTTTGAGACATCTAGTCTTTCTTTACTATTCTGAATACTCAATATTCCTGGGTTTGGTACTAGTCTGATTCTTGCAGTGCAGGAATTTATTTGTTACTTGTTGAAAGGTTTTCTCTTCCCTCTTGGCAGGAGCCAGGACAGAATCAAAGCAGAAGGAAGGTAACTTTCCTACTTTTTATGACTGATACCGATTGCCTGAGGAAAGGCAGAATTGCAAGGAAATCCCCTGTCTACCCAGTAACTTTAACGTTCGAGGTGTTTGGTGCAGAGCTGGGCAGTTTTTTTGCCAGAATAAAAAATATCTTCAGTGAGCAAATAAGTACAGTTTAAACAGCCAAACATCAGCGTCCCAGCAAGACATCTAGAAAGTATCGTGCTCCCTGCTTACTCAACCATGTCAAATTTCATCTCTGAATCTGAGGTCACTGCTTGCTTTTCCAGCAAAGGGCATCACAAGCACCCGTTCTAGAGGACAAGTCCTGCAGATGTCAGGTGAAGGTGAGATCTCTACCTGAAGGCTGGAGTCAAACAGAAGTGGCATGACAGCAGCTATCCATAATAACAGAGAGAGGACTTGCTGACTTTCAGTTTATTTTCAGGACTGTTCTCCTACACAAAGATAAGAGCTTAGGCTGTACATTTGTACACTTCTGGCTGTGCCAAAGGAGTAGAAGTGCTGATTTAGCCTTCTGCATAGGGAAAACAGCTCTCAGGCTGGCCCAAGTGAGACCATGTCCAGAGTCTTGGGCACTGTGACCTTCCTCCTCAAATCACTGGGGAATGCAGGAATATAATATATAGCAGTATCTTAATTACATACTATTCTGCTTTGCAACAGAACTACTGTATGTACATATTCTTTTGTGACTTTCAACTGTTCCTCAAACTCAAAGCAGTTAAAACTCCTTTTAACCTTTTTCTTCCTCAGATAGGAAGAATTCCAAAAATGAATACACAGAATTCATGTTATGTCTTGAAGACAAAGTTAGTTTCTTGTAGGCTGTTTCTGGCTCAGAAATCAGCAGTGTTGTAGGAAATATGGAAGGGGAAGGAGTGGATGCATTACCTAGACCTTGTATATTCAGCAAGGAGCTGGAGTTTCGCTCCCATGCTTCAGTTAAAGCACATTTCTGCAGGTCCTTGCCTTGCAGCACATGCACACACCTCTTGTCTGAGGTGCAGAAGGGACCAAAGCCACTGTGTGCCCTATGTTTCAAAATCTCAGCATTCTCAGTGCAGTAAAATATTTCTGTGATTCATACTTATGAGACAAAGAAGGGCAAAATGCAGAAGGTAAACAGGGAAAGTAGAGAAGCCTGAGAATTTGTCTAAAGTAATGTGTAATTTGGAAAAGCTTGATTTACATCAGCAAATGAAGCTGGATTTGGGGTCTTGTCAGCCATGTGCAGAGGTGTGGGGGACATTTTTAGCTTTTGAAAGAATTCAAAATGTAACTTAAATGAATAAAAACACAATTATTGAACATAAAGATTCCTAAACTATTATTAATTATTAACCTACTATTTTATTTTTATGCAGAAATATATTCTCTATGTACAGCATACATACCAATCCACCCATTTATCTTTCTTACATATCAGATCTAATACTTATTTTTATAAAACTGTCGTAAAGCCCAGGTAATTCCTATCCTGCATTTAATATTTTAGAGAAAAAGTAAAAACAGACACTGGAACTAGTAGCATTTTTTAATGTTTTTATGTTACCTATCCATAAATAAAAATAGTAAGTTTTGCTGATAGCCATTATTGCATCTTTTCTATATAATTAACTAGAGATTTGATATAATTTTGAAACTAAAATTGATTTGCTTACTGTTATTTATTACTACTATTCATACCTTTATTATATTCATCTCAAAGTTTTTGAGAACAGCAAGTGAATATATGAATATCAAACAACAGAAATTGATTTCTGTTTATATCTAAAAATGACAATAAAATCTACCATAATAAATGGCATATGTCGACTTGATACTTTAAACTTTGGATGGTTGCATGATTTTAATCATCAGCAAGATAACTTCAGAGTATTTTACAGTAATTAGAAATACTGATACAAGGGAAAAGGAGATGAAAACTAGTTATTTTCAAAATAACCCTCCAGCAATACAAAACAGAGGGTAGAGCAGGTTCCAAAGATTTCTACAGAAATGAATTTATGAAAAAATATTTTATAAATTATACTTTCTCAAGTAATGTAATAGCTGAGTATACACAATGATTTTTCTTTCCACCCAGAAAATAGGAAGCAAAACACAGTTGGAAATGCACAGAACATTAGGATTTTGGAAAAAAATAACTCTCAAGAGATGATTCATGTCCTGCTCCTCCTGCAGCATCAGAGGAAGTGTGCCCACTCCTTTTCTCTTTATTCTTTTTTTTCAGACACAAGAAGCATACCCCAAACAAGCTGTGGAAAACAGTAGGAGAGATTTCAGGACCAAAATGTCATCTGGTTATATGGGCAGAGTTCTAGTGTTTTAAGAAAGATAAAGGGCAATTTTAATCCAATTATGGCAAAACTACTTAATTTTAATCTCATTCACCAAGATTATAACACAAGTGAGTTAAAATAGTTGGTGCAATTTATTCTCACTTTGTCAGGCCAGATCCTGCCAGCTGAACTATTAAAAGTAGTCAAGCTGAAAATTCAAAACTTCTCTATGTGAGCAAAGAACAGAGAATGGGCAGTCATTGTGGGGAAAGAGAACATGATTTCTCATGAAAGAAGTGTAGAGATCAACTCACTTTCACAATGATGCTGTCTCCTGGGTGAATTGGCACAAGGTGTGCCATGTGGAGTGATTTCTCAGGGCTTTCCAAATGTAGGTAGCACCTTATACAAACCAAAACTGAACTAATCTTTCTACTTTAAAGAAAGTCTTCAGAAAGACTAACCAAAGGGTCAAACTCAGAACAAGCCACTGGAGAATCCATATGTATGAGAGTTCCTGGAATTTTGCTGCTCAGTTTGCTTGCTTATCTTTTTTTATTAGGTTTCTTTTGTAGTTACTGCTTTAACTACTGGCCTTTAGTTTGTCTCAGACTAGATAACTTGTTGTCTAAAATATTTTTTTTCCAAAATGAACACACAATTTCAAGTTCCCTACTTCTCTCCTCACAGTTCTCAGACCCTCATGCACAGACACACACATTTTTCCAATCATCTAACTTAAAATATTCTGCCACTGTCAAAGCCTGCCTCTCATTCTCACATAAAATAGCTTCCATTGATTCTGTAGTTTTGCATTTGCTTCTAAGCCTACCTTGTATTTTGACTCCGTCAGGTAAAAAACTTTCAGCCTGTAGAAATCTAAAAAGCCAGAGTTATAAAAAATAAGCTTGCAAGATCATCAATGGTACTTAGTTAAAAATAACCTAAGGAATATTTTTCCTTAAAATGTCTGTAGGACAAAAGCCCTACAGATTCACTTAGATTTGCATTTGATTCAAAGTTCCATAAAAGTACATGTGACACAAACTCAAGCTTATGAATTCAGTTGTATCTGACTTAAATAAGCACATTTGAAATTCTAACATGTAGCTTGTTATGATTCTGCTTCAATAGGTAAATGTCCAGAAAACTGGATTTGCTTTAATTTTGTAATAGTATCATCCTGAACATCAACTGAAACTGTTTCACAATATTTAAAACTTCTTTGTGGAGTTTTTATGAGGCAGGTAAAATCTTTCAAACGAGAGGTGGGGGTAGATCACATAACCAAAGGTCTACTCAGTTTCTAGCTAAGCCCACAGCACATTCTGCTGCTGTCCTCATGGCTCATGAAACTGCTCTTTCTACCTGGGCAGCACCAGCACACAAAGGCCTGCTTTGGAACACGTGTTTCTGATGTGTCAGTGTGGTCTCCATTGCATGGATAACACGTGGGGCAGGGCTGTTGTAACACAAAACTGTGTGCAAGGGTGAAATAGGATATTTCCTGTCCCAGCACACCCACCATCCCAGCAGAAGATGAGGCACAGAAGGCCAGGACTAACCAGCCTTCTTTACCAGAGAATGATATGCATTTCAAAGTGTAAAAAGCCCTGAGGCACAAACTGTTTGTGTGCAGGGGGAGGCAGGAGTGCCACAAAAAGGGAAACTCTTACAGGGTCCTATCCCTCCACTGCAGGAAGCTCTGGGAAATTGCACCTCTAGGTCCTAAGGCCAGCCTCATCAAGAGGTGGGTATTCCCTACAATACAGGCACTGCAGCCAGTTATATTGTATGACTGGTATATTTGGACACCTCTAGAGCCAAACATTAGCCATCTGTGGCATGCAGACTGTAAGGGGCAGTGCAATTGCTGATTCTGTCCAGAGAGAGATCAGTGTGTTCCATTATCCTGCACCCAACAGTGTCCAAAAAAATGAATGCTGAGAGAGGAACATGAAAAGGACACAGGTCTATGGTCATGTTTCACCAGTGTGTTCATCCCTTTGGCACTGACTCGTGCTGCAGGGGTTCCCTGTACTCTGCAGGGTAAGGTCATCCTCACCTCTGCACAGACTTCTCTTCCTGAGCTACCCTCCCCAGGTTGTCTTTGCACACCGCGTTTCTCCTGACCTATTTCAGATGTTTATTTTAGGATGAGATGAATTGAGCCCTCACTGGCCTATTTCTCTCCATCAGTTGTGATGGGTATTAAGATGCTTGGCTCAGATGTCAATTGATTAGATGTCACAATCCATTGTGCTTAATAACTCTACAGCTGCAAGGTTATGTCTTTCTCAATTCAGGCAAAACTATAGTTTCCACAATTTCCATAGCAAAAAATTTCACAGTTTAATGAAAGACTGTGTAATAAGGGACTTCCTTTTACTTGTTTATCAGTTTGCCTCAGGTAGAGGAGAACAGGAATAAAATGAGATAATATTAAATGATAATGACTTCAGCATACTAATAATCAGCTCATCAAGGGCTTTAGTCATCCTAGAAAAAAGTTTGAAGTTCCTTGTAATAAGCCAGTGACACATAAACTGAAAAGACTTAGGAGAGATTAAATGGAAAGATAAATGCTAATTGAATGCTAATTATCAATGTTATTTTTATTCTATACATTATTAATTATTATCATGCAACAATTTATTTTTAACCATTTCCACCTAGGCAGAATATCTGCTTCAAGAATTTCATCCTTAAATGCAAAATAACAATTTTTGAAATTTTAACCCATGGGTTTCCTTTTTCTTGTCCTTCCCTTAATTATGGAAGGAAAAAAAAAACCTTAATACCTCGACAAACTTACAAAAAAATGCCCAAAGTAAATAGTGGGGATAAAGAAAAGACAGTGCCAGGGAAATAGGATAAATATGACCAGTATGCTTCCACATCATCTTTTTAGGTAATGATACCACATATATAAATGGCTGTAAAAAATGGATTAAACATGGGAGGATTTTAAGCATTGTAAATGACTATGAGAAGATTGTACCATAGTCAGGAAGACATTTAATAGTGAGCATGTGAAGAGCTGAACTGAGATTTAGAAGAATTAAGCTCCGTGTGTTTATATTTTTGTCCCTGGATGGAAGAAGGAGATGTTATTGCACTGTTTTATTTCTTTTCACATATCCTATTCCATCTGCTTTATTTAGTTGAGTGCACTAACTTTCATATTGACCTGCATAATTTCACAGTTTCTTGAGACATGGGCTGTTGCCTTATGAGGTAATGTTGGCATAGAATCAGGCCCATGGCTCAGCTTATTTTACCAATAGAAATTTAATGTAAAATTCAACAAATTTTGTTCACATTAATACTGTAAATATGAATCAGTTTTTATTATAAGATCATAGTCTTCACCCATTTGGGTCATAGTAGACTAATTATTTTACTTACATGTAAGTAAAACATTTTAAACAAAATGTAGAGTGACAATGATAGTCTTCTGTTGTGACACACTGCCAGTCCTGTCATCTACACTAAACTTTACCCACAAAAAAGCCTCTTTTATTTTACTCTTTGTAGTAGCTTTCACACCTCATGCTTTAACATGTGTCTTCTTTACCCAGCTTGCAGCTGTCTGATCTATCTCAAGTGCTCACCCACTTCACTGCAGCCCTGGAATCAGCTGGGATAAAAAAACAACTGTTTGGGGACAATGGGAATTGGCTGTATGGTTTGTTCTTTGGTTTGTTCTTTAACATCTTCATATCTGACAGCAAGCTCCCAGGCTTGTTGCTAGCTTGTTTCTGCAAGGAAATGCCCGCAAGGAAAGCTTTCAAGGAGGTGGTGTCTGGATATAGGATTGCTGATCCCAGAGAATGTCTTCCCTAAATATATCAAGGGCCTCTGTAAATCTTACTATGTTCCCAGAATTTCAATCAGGTTTTTCCAGGCCTTCCTGACTTTGCAATAACAAAGCTTCTCATTTTCAAGCTAATATTAAAATCAGCCAATTAACACCCATTTGTTCTTCTGCTACACTCTCTGTTGCTTTAAATCCTCACATCTCCTCCTGGGAGAATTCTAATTGTTTTTTGCTTTTTGTTCTCTTTTGCTATGAAATTAATGCCTTCTGATCCAGAAGAAGAAATGTAAAAATGTCCTTGATAAATACACTGAGTTTATTTCCATGAACACAAAATAGAACTGAGAATCACTGCATGCACTGCACAGCTGCTTCTGCAGTGGTGATGCACTGATAAACAGAGATGGGTCCCATCACTGACTAAATTACTGACTGAAGTGCAGACTCAGGTTGCAATAACACAGATTTAACTGGGCAGTGTCTCAATTCCCTGATCCAGTTGCTGACTAGACACAGATGATCGGTGGCATCCACGGAGGCTGAGGGAGGTGGGGATGGGAGGTACCACTGCAGATTTCTGAGGTGTGACATGAAATGCATCTCACATGGCACCAGGGAGCTACAAGGTTCTGCTCAGCACAAACAGAGTCGAAAGAGTTATTCAGTGAGCAGCTAAAAGCACATATTTTAGAATAAGCTAATTGCTTCCTAATCTGTATTTCCTGATCTCCATATATGAGCTTACAGACAGATGCTTAATCTTAAGCAGAGAGCTTCTTCTAATACTTCTAATTCAATGTGACTCTGTGTGATTTGGACCAACCTCTATGTAGTACCAAAAGTCAAGCAGGCGAGAAATCTATAAGCTTAGTTCTATTTTCTTAATTGCATAGCCACACTGAATTTTGCTAATTGCTAATGAGTTTTCTGGTTATAAGTTTAATTACACTGCCTTTTCAGGAGAGGGTACTTTCCCATTTGAAGGTCTTAGAAGGGCCACAGTGACACAAGCAAGCATCCTAAAGGATGAAAACAAGTTAGGAAGCTCCATCTTTTCTATAATACATTGCCTCCAACCAAAAATGCCTTGTATCTGTGTCCAAGAAACTGTCATGGCATAGGTATACATGGAATGGGAGAAGATCCAGTGACTCTGGAAAGAAATAAGTTTAAACTGTGCTTGGAACCATGTGGAAAGCAGAGTAAAATTTCGACAGGTAGGAGGAACACCTCTGGGAAATACAGGGTGAGGTTTTTTTTGTTATAAGAGCTGAGATGAGAAAGGTATTGCCATAGGTATTGGGTAAATATGGTATGTAAATTAAAATATAACATTTTTTCAACCTTTTTTCCTATCCTTTTTCAGTAGTAATTTTAAGTCAAAATTAACCACCATCATCCAAGTTACTTAAGGGAGAATCCAAACAAGGAAATAACACTTTTAATTTCTCACATGATTTTGAGGGCACGGTTAAGTTTATAGAAGTTTTAGTTAGACAACATTGAGAATAGCAATTTATTTTCTTTGTAACTTCAGTGAATTTAAAAACTTGGTAGTTTCTAGCTGATTGCAAACAACACCTCTCTTCTTGAGGAGCAGTACTCTCCATACTCCCTGTACTCACCTACTCCCTCAGACACTGTGAAATGCTCCTGTCAGCTGGGGCATCTCTGTTCATGTACAATCTACTTAAACTCATTAGTGAAATCTTCAGAACATAGTAAGTTTCTGGTTAATGCTTTCTAGTATTGCTCAGACATTTATCTCACTTTCAAATCAGCAAGCTGCTCCAGATCTGATTATCAGCCTCTACATCTTTCTCTCAACAGCTATGCATACTACTTTTTCTAATGCCTATAGTCATGGAAGTCTGTAATAAAACCTGAGATGCTGCATATTTATTTCTATTTTTCATGGTTTATTATCCTGACATTTCAAATTGCTCTGCTTAAACTTTAATAAGGATTGTATGATGGAGAAATCAAACTTTTACATAAGAAATTGCTTCAATTAAATGTCAAAAGAGACATAAAAATTAGTTTTAAAGCCATCTATGCTTCTTTCTAAATACCCCATGCAGAGTCTCAGTCAGGAGGGAAAGTTCTGCTCAACATCTCCTCTTTACATCTGAAAATTATTTTCTAACGTGAGTCTTCGCTCCATTAGTTCAACATTTACTCTATGTTGAATTTTATTTATAAGACCTACAAATTACTGTTGCCTTTTTTTTTTTCCAATGTTTTTTTCCAGCAATTTTTTTTCCAATGTCAAAGGCTATTTAAATATGTGTAAAACACTGTGTAAAATAAATTCTTGTAAGATGCCTCCTGCAAATATAAAGGCTTTATCTGTTCCTTTTTTTCTTCCTCTTTTGTACCATCATTCTTTTTCCCTTACATTCCCTGTGATGGTATGTCATATAAACTGTCTGCCTCACTGTACAGCTATACTAAATATTTATTACCTGTGTAGTCTTTTTCACTACTGTGTCTTTGTTTTGATCTGAATATTTGAACTATTCATATAATTATTCCTGTTACTACTATATGCTTCCTTTTACCATACTTCTATTTCAAATCAAACTGCTTTGATCTTCATTATTTTCATACATTTTTTTATCTAAGTTTTTATCCTGTGCTAATGGCATCTTCCCTCACAACACAGCACTCCTCTGGCTGATTTCTTTCCCCTGAAGCTCATTCCCAGCATTTTTCTCCTTTTCAAACTCCTTTGTTCCTATTGACTGCTAATCCCCTGATACCCCACTTAAACTCACCACCACATATTCTTCAGTCCCTTGCTGTTTTACCACATCCCCTTCAGCAGACTGATAACGCAGTTTTAAGAGAAACTAAGAAATTTTAATACTGTTCTGATCCTTCTTGGATTTAGGCTTGTGGATAGAGCCAGAAGCAAGATGGGAAGGAGAGAGATGGTGGGGAGGGGTAGGAGGGAAACAGCTGAGAAGAGCCAGAAATGCAAACTTGATAGAACTTCACAGGCTGTTTATTTCCCAAAGACTGTCCGCTCAGCTGGGTGGCAGAGCAATGTGAGCCACCAGATGTGCGATTTTAACGCTGCTGTCAGCAAGAGCTGCTCAAGCAGCGTCTGGCCAGCAAATGAAGTGGGACATCATTGCCTTTCTCTGCAGCCAGGATGCACCCCAGTAACTCAGCAATGCAAGGAAGCTGAGCAGGAGAAGCAAACAAAGAGTAGAACTATCTTTTGTGAGGATAAGCATACTGAGGAAAAAATCTACCAAAACCAATATGGTGGCAGAAAGGTGACTGTTGGTCTTGCTTAAGGGAAGCCATGTATTTATTGAGTATTTATTGAGGAAGAAGGGCAGGGCCAGATTGCAATGAGTTGAACTCTGCTGGCAGACACTCCTTAACTTAGTGCAGTGCTGAATGGCCCTACTTCTGCAGTGCACTAACTCCACTCACAAAGACAAAGCCAGGCAGTTCAGGACCATCATCCCCATTTTCTACCTTTCTAAACTTGAATTTACCACTAGTATCACCTCAGGTATTCCTTGCTCACATTCTAAAACACAAATGGCATTGAATTGTAGATTTGCATTTCTGAGTTTCTAGGTCTTGAGCATGCACAAGTGGTATGGACATTTTCAATAATCCATAGCATGAAAAATAAGTTTTTTATTGTACAAAATGCTGTTCAGTACTGGTAGGAAGTTGTTCTAGCAAGAAAGGAAGAGTGTATTTGTTTCTTTTATGCTGGTGAGTAGCACAGAGAGTGTGGCCCAGAAAGAGGCTTAACCCCTGTGCAAGGCACTAAGATTTAGGGATTACATTTTTTTTTAGCAGAATTCAGACAGAATGATTACCCACCTGTTATTCCTTTCAAAAAATTGGCCTGCTGTGTTATATGTGACACAATTAGCAAAACATTACAGCCTGTTTCAATGAATAGAGTTATGTGCAATTTTCTCTAAAGTTTGATTAAAAAATGATTGGAGGGCAAATGGAACAACTTTTACTGAGACAGATAACAATAAGACATATTGGGCTTTTATTATCTGCTATTAGCTTTGGCTTTCAGGTACAAGAAAAGTTTAGGAACCATTCAGTGTCTTATTATGATAATTTCTGAAACACACCAGTTGGTAAAAATTTGACTTTTTGTTTTATCTTACTTAATATTTTCACAAAAAATATGGAACCTGTGGAAAGCTGTGCTAAAAATTTTGTTTAAAAGTTTAGCTCAAGAGAAATCTCTGCATATTCCACTGAGGAACATGAATTAGCAATACATAGAGCTGGACTTAACACTCCAATTTAGGGCTTGAAAGCTGGGTTCTCCTTTTGACACTTTTTAAGAGACACTTATAAAATCTTTGGTAAGTCTTACACAGCTTTAAATTCCTTGGCACCTGGGCACCTGCTTACTTAATAGTTTCTGGCCTTTGTTTCTTTCTGTGTGGTTATCCAGTATCCATTTTGAAAGATGTGAGTTTATCATTGTGCTGGGGGCACTGATGCCCCAGCCAGTGTTGTTCACTGCAGATCAGATGCCAAATTTCCCCTATGGAAGTTTACCTGATGTTTTATGGCAACCAGCAAACTATTACCATTTCCAGGTGGCATTCAAGGCTGTCCTTCTTTCTCAAATATAAGAACCTGAGCCTGTTGGAAGGAGCTTGCTCTTCAGGAAACACTGGCTCTTAAAGAAGCAAGCCTTTGTTGAGCAGCCATGTCACACTTCTGCTGACCTTGGACCTTGAGGAGGAAACCTCTGTCTCTCTGGTCCTTCACAAGAGCTTGTGTCCCCCAGCTCTGGGCTGACCCAACCTTACACCATGTGAAATGCACCAGCCCGTGGCACCACACACCAGAAAAATCTATCCCTGCTCTAGATTCTCTCATGACATAAATCATAGGAAATGTGCAGTGTAAGCTGGGATGTGGTGTGATCTCTCCCTGGAGTGCTAAAAGCCTTTTGCTTCCCCACATTTTTCTTGGAGGTGAGTATGTCCAAAGTACAATTCTAGACAATTGGCTCTCCATTTCACTCCTGTTTCGTGAGAACACTTGTCTCTTCCTGCTTTCAAAACTCAGCTTTCTATTTTCCCTTCCTCTTACTGACTGTACTGTACTTTCTGCTTAGCTGAAAGCTTTTGTAGCTGAGTAAAGCTCTATATTGGTGATAGGCCTGCCGGGTTAAGGATATTTTCCTCGGCGAAGAACTTAATAGTATCTCCTGCCACAAGAGAACTTGAAATTGTCTCTAGGAAATTAAAACAATTTATTTTGTGGCACTGAAGAATCTGTTGTCTGACAACAGTCAAGATCCAAAAAGAGAACCACTTCCCTCTATCTAAAATCTCAGCCCTTCTCTTTGAAAACAGATCAGTCCTATTATTCCCCTGACCCATTAAGGAGACCACCCTCAGTCTCTACCAGCTTCTTCTGAGCCTCTCTTAGAACATGTTTTAGCCTTTTTTTGGTTTTTCACTACAGTTTTCAGTATTATAAATAGTATGCAGATTCCCCACAGAAATCCAGAGAGTTTTAGCAAAGAATGAGACAGATATAGGTGTGTCAGCTTTCACCTGCTAGGTCCAGCAGCTATCGATAGCAGCAAAGAACTTGCTTAGGAAGAGGAGTCTGCAGCAGATAGAGTGTCTTCCAGACAGGATTAGGAACAGATTACTGATGCACAGGTTACTAGGAAAGCAGATTTTTTGGTTTCAGAGCAGCTAATTTTACCACTCTGCATCTCTGGCTCTGTCCACACCCACCTATATTTGACATTTCAATTTCATTTGCATTACCCTCACTATTTTCCTACAGTGAAAGATCCCTAAGAAAATCAAATAAAATAAAAAAAAAAGAAATTACTGGAGAAAACCACATTCCTGTACAGGTCAAACTCATTGTCTGACTCCTGGGTCAGAAATTATATCTTCTACGTAGCTGGTTCACAACCACTTATCTCACCATTTCCATGCCTACCGATCATTTTTAAAGCTGCCTGCTTTTTGTTGAAATAGCCAGCAGTGGTAGAGCCACTGGGCTTTGATTTCCTCTTGCAGGGAAGGCTCAGGTCTCAG
Source organism: Parus major (assembly GCF_001522545.3). Lineage (NCBI taxonomy): Eukaryota > Metazoa > Chordata > Aves > Passeriformes > Paridae > Parus > Parus major. The sequence continues at coordinate 10,728,096 of NC_031769.1, read as the reverse complement.
TTGCCACCTTTGATGTTTCCTGTACTACTAATGAGTACTGTGGAGCTCCTCTCTGTGGGAGCTATGACACAGAGAGCCATTTCACTACTGCTGTGAGCACATTTAGTGGAGTTCCTTAAGTATAAATGTGTGTGTGTGTATATATATATATATCTCACTGAAAGAGTAAGCCCAGATAGAGCAAGGCACTTAATTCTATAGAGATTTCAGAAAACATCTTCTATTAACCTGCATAAAAAAATACATCTGAAAAAGCTGCTGGTTTAAGGAGGAAAGTAGCAAGAGACATTTTATGTACCAGCTTGCTACCAAGAGAGACAGTGCAAAACTAGTCTCTCAGACTCATGCATAAATTAAAATAAGACACCTATTATAGCATCCAATACAGATTTATATTCTCAATAATGAGTTATGAAAGCTTTTTTGAAACATTTCCTTTTTATATAGATAATCTTAATAGTTACCAAATTTTCATAAAGTCCTATTGTTGAGAAAAACTTACAAGAGCACTATGACAAAACAACCATTATCTCTAGGCTGGAGCACATATATATTTTAAATGCATTACAAAGCCAAAAGTTTTATTTCCTGGCAAAACCTTCACTCTCACTGAAATACTTTTTTAATATCAGAATAACATGAGAGGTGCTGAGTAGTCACAAAGCAGCAAGACCTAGACATTCCTTTCATGAGCTTTTGGAGCTGGACTTAGGTGCCCAACTGTAGACACATGTGACAGCTTTAACCATCATTTCAAACTGGTTATTTTAGACCTATCATCTCTCTTGGATACTGTAGACCATGTGGTTCTGCTGACACATTGTGCGAATGTTCTTGAAATAGATAGATACACTCTTAAATCATTATTTTCCTTTCATTCCATATGGTCTAGGTGCCCTTGACATAATTTAAAAATACAGTGCAGCAGCACAATTTAAGATAAACCACTACCAATAAGCCAAGCAATTTAAAATCTCATATCCCCTTCACCTTCGAACAAATCCCCCCCAACTTACCATTCCTCTCAACCTTCCTGGAGGGAAAAAGAAGATAAAATAAAAAAATGAACTCAGCAATATACCTTAAAAAAACATTTGAAATTATACTGTCATTCAGTAGTAAAACAGAAATTGAGATGCCAGACCTATAACATCTCTGTATCATGGGAAACAATTTGCAGAGACCACGATCTTTCAAATGCAGATGATGAATTAAAGATATAATTTTGGATAAACACAGTTATGCCATTCTGGTGTGTTGGTTGTTCCTTCTGCCTCGCAGCTCCCCTCCCCAATTCCTCTGCAATGGGCCCTAGCTACCAGTGCCTAAATCCCAGAATTGTTCCCACACAAAGTTCTCTAGGAGGCTACTTTGTCATTTTTTTAAATCTTCAGCTTTACGTGAATTGTGTCCTTATCAAAAGTCACTTGAGCAGTTAAGAGTCTGTGCCCAGGACGGGCTCAGATCAAGCCCTTCATGGGGAGTTACACACTGCAGCGCCTGCATCCTCCCGACAGCAGCTCTACATCACCGTTTCAAATGACCAAGCTGCAGCACTCAATCTGTTAGCATTTTACACTTACTTTTCCTAGGTGCAAACAGCAAAGAATTGAGCCTTCCATCACTTCCAGTTTTTATAAGGCTTCAGCAAACTGGGCAACATTTTGCCCCTTGTTTCACCCCTGAAACTACATTCCTGCCACAGGTTCACAGCAGCATCACTGAGCAAGCACCTGGCAGAAAGCCCAGAATTTGACCCAGCAGGTTTATGGCGTATGGAGATGATATTAACACACATCATGAGCCAAACCTGCACTCTGGGCTGCTTAATAAAAACCCTACCACCTCCACTGTTGCATTTAACCTCTGATATTAACAAGAAAGCAGGCCAAACTGATCACTAAGAACAGGATAGACTAGAAAATTTACTATTTATCAACCAAAAGCATTTGCGTTTTTTAACCTTTTTTCACTGTTAATAGCTTTTTGAGTAACAGGAACTGAACAGTGACAGGTGGATTAACAACATTTCACTAAACATCTAGAGTATTTATTAAATTTACCATGTGATTGCAGATGCACTTGAAAAATATAATCACAGAGTGAAATTTTCACTCTAAGTTAATACAAGAAGTTCAGTAAAATATAGACATCTTAGTAAATAACTGGTTTTCAGTGTCATGACTAACACACATCTTTTCCTCAGGGTAATATTTATTAACTGATCTTTTCTTTCTCAGCTGAAAGACTAAAATAATATAAGGTAAATTCTTAAAGAGCATTCCATTAAATCAAAAGAAAAGGTTTTACTTTCCTTGGGACTTCTTAGCTGCTTCTGTCATTAAGCCTAAGCATTTTCATAAGAACATCAAGATCTTTTGAGACACAGAATGATTTCAGGCAGTGTAAAAGATGGAAAATGTCATTCATTAAATGACTGGTCAGCATGCAGTGGCAGAACGGTCACAATTCATTTTCTTGCCTGTATTCAGCTGGTCATAATTGCACATACAATAATAAATGAAGTGAAACCAACATACAGAACATTGAATTGATCCCTGAGACTGTCTATACTACCCTGCCAAGCCCCTGCTGCTATTCCTTCAGCCAGGTTATGGTATATGACTAACAGCTGAACACTAGTGCTGGGCTGAATTAACATCAATTAGCATTTAAATTGCATGTTTAAATGAGTGCATTAATGGATGCATGCAATTTATAATTCTCTCCCCTCCACCTCCAGTCTTATCTAGTGCTAAAGATTTGTCAGACAGCTGGTATCAATCTGCCTAATCTCAGACTTAGAATGACTGCTTGCCTGCATACATTCAGCTGGCACCCACTGATTAGAGGAAAATTCTCTTAGGTTTGCTTTAAATTTACAGTGTGGTGGGACTTACATCTTATCATCTGCATCTTATTTTACAGCCAGCTTTCAGGGGCCAAATATTATCTGATTTACAATCACTTCCCTGTGCTTTCAGATCTGCTGCACTTCATGTTAGGCTGGAGCAAATCTGGACCTGTGTTTCACTCTCAATCCATAAAGATATTGATGAATTGCCAACTGTGACATCTCTGCCTTCCCATGAGGCGAAGCTCTGAATATCAAACCAAATCATGGTTCTTCAAGGCTGGTAAGAGTAAACAAGAAGTGAAAATTGCCTACCACTAAATGCTAGTGCCATGAATGAGTTCATTTTATACACCAAAAATTTTAGTGATTGATATTCTGGTGGCTTAAATTATTCAGAATTTCTCCTCCTTGAAATGAATTGGTAATATCACCATATTATGAGAACTAGCTGGTGTGATTTATAGCATTTATTATTATTGTTGTTGTTGTTGTTGTCATCGTTCTTATTTTTATTATATCAATATATTACTATTTTATGGAAGAAAGGAATCTGTACAACCTCAGGTAAGGAGACAAAGTATATGTTGATGTAAAACAAAAATCACAATTTTTTCTATTTTGTCTGTCAGATCTGACTCCAGGGTCAAAATCACATCAGCCTTATCACAAAGACTCTGAGCATGGGAGGCCAACTGGAGGCTCATTTTCAGTGCCCCATACACCCCCCACAGCTCAGCACACCAAGCCTGCTGTCCAGAGATGCCCAGAGACAGACTAGAGGGTGTGTGCAGGATTTCTGCATGGCAACTCTGGAAATCAAAGGGTACAATAAAGGTTAGACCAAAATAGGACTACCTCCATGTAGTACTATCAATATCAAACATTTGCATGTAGGTGTGGATCCAGCTCTGGATCGTATCAATACTGAAAATGTGATACCAATACCATATAGAATAAAATTTCAAAAGCAACTTTTCATATCTATGTTGAAATATAAAGCATCAGAGACAGTAAAAGGCATTTCAGACAGATTCTATGGGAATCATCTTAACTACAGTTTGCTGAAAAACACCACTTACCACAAGAAATTTACAGTAGGTAGAGACTTGTAGGCATAGAACAGCAGCAATTGTGTGATAATTTCATTTGGTTCTGATATCTGTCCTCAAAGATATTATGCTATGCTTTAAATACTTCATGTCTATGTACTGTCCTGAGATTTATTATTTATGCAATAGAGGAAAGATCCTAAACTTCTGCTTGAATAACCCAGTACTATGGCAAAACGACTCATCAAGGTTAACCATCCTTCTTGCTTACTACCTTCAAAAATTACGTCCTCAAGAGGGATTGCACAACCAAGTCAGATAGTGTGGGCAAATTTAATTAACTAAATGTCAGAGTCCACAGTTGTTACAGATGACATAAAGAGAAAAAAGAGATAGGGCATAACCTTGAGGTACTTGTTATTGCTGCCAAATGTTTTAAAGAATTGTTCACTTGGACATGAAGCCTTCAGTCTGCAGCACAATTAATATATGTGTGGATCACATTGTGTCACTCAAAATAAAATTCCAATATGATGTTTCTCACCCTCATTGAAGGAAGTCCAGGGTGTAAGGGAATAAAATACAAAGGCCTCTGCCAAAGCAGATCTCACACCCATGCACTTGTTAGACAGGAGAGATCTGGACCCAGTGCTGCTCTTTAATTGCAACCACAGCAGGGAAGCCCAAGATTTCCCCAGCTCAGGCTTACCCTGGCAAATGGCCAGTGTCCTTGGGCTGGCCACATGTTTGTATCCAATGGTGCATCTGAAGATGTCCTCTGCCTTACATCTGAGCAGAGGAGCTGGGAGCTGCCTCAGCCTGGAGGAGCAGGGCAGCAGGACCCCAGGCATTTCCTGGAAGATGTTTTTTATGTCACAACGCTAACTTTACAAAATAGCTGTATAGTCTAAATACTAAACAAATCTATCATTCACTCTTTCATCTGTACTGGTTTGGGGAAAGAAAATTTACTGGACAACATTTGTTGTTTGTTGGTTTTTTTAATCCAGAAAGACTGATTAAAAAAACCTGCCACTGACTGTCACATCCTATCACTGTTCTTATGGGCCAGTGAATGTTTGAGTTGTGAACATCAAGTTTACCCCCTTGATTTTGGAGAGACAAAATAGACAACTAACTTCAGGCTTGCCTAATTTCAGCAAGAGGGGCCTTTCCTGACCCCTTCTGGAGCCCTTGGTGCCCATCCACTGCCATCCCATAGAAAGGGACAGAACAAGTCTAGAACTTGATTTCCTTCACCCATGCACACCCAAGGGGGTGCAAAGATTTACAGAATTGCCAGAGGAAAGAATAAAACCTACTGTTCGCATTGGGTCATTAAATAACCCAACAACTGAAATGACACAGTGAACTAGCATTGTGAAGAAGAAACTTATATAAAATTCCCAACAAACCTGTTACAGTGCACCCACATTCGTTTGAAACTGTCCTGTGAGTGGCAGAAGGAAGCAGCAATTAAGTTTCAGAAGCAGAATAAGAAATGAATGAGGAATCACATAGAGAAATAAACATTTAACAGAACTTCTAAAAAGACCTTCAATAAACTAATCATCTCACAATTAACCCAAGAATAAGATGGAGGAAGGGAAAATTAGATACAGTGGCTTATAAGAATAATTCTGTCCTAGCAAAATAATTGTAATGCTTATAAATGAGACAAATATATAAATTCCCAAGTTTGAGCTATCATAAATAAACAGGAAAACACCCTTCCAGCTATTAGTTTATGGCACCACAACATAAAGCAATTTTGTTTTCTTTTAAGAGAATACTGGATATTTATAGAGTAACATAATGATTACAAGATCATTATTACTAAGGCTTAGCAGAAGATACTCTATATTTGATATTTCACTAAGATACAGTGGGGTGGAGAGATTTTTATTATTATTTGTTGAGAAGTCCATAGAGCAATCTCTAAGCATTTATGGGGAACATAGGTGTTATTCCTAGAAGAAACAACCTTCAAAATTTTTCAGGCAGCCTTGCAATGAGAGAAATTATCCCATACTGTAATCACTGTTGGGAAATTGTCCTTTCTAAACGTGCTTTCTTAGGCTTTGTTCTGATAGGAATGAGCTAAAATAAAAGCATGAGAAACGAATGCACACAAATAGAATTTGTTGTTTGATTCACATTCCCCAAAGAGTGTTAATGCCTTCAGAGATGTTAAATCATAAAGGCTATACTGCACAGAAGCACTGTGTGAAAGAAGAGATGAACATTGTTAGAATTCAGAAATCATAAAATAACATGGTTGGCTGGTACAAGAGACACTTGTGATTTACACCAGCTTAAAGGGTCTCTCACTGCTGACACTTTAATACAGATCTTGAAACCCACTCTGATAAAGTAGCCTTTTAAGGCAATTTTTATGCACACATATCTTGCTTAAAGTATACAGTTCTCTCATAATTGACCAATGTTATCCAAAAAAAAATTTTCCTGAAAATTTGGGCTATGTAATAATGGGGAGAATCAGTTCCTGTAGTTAGTTCTTCTGTGGGCCCTGTCTCTGTTCCCTGGTAGTTTCTTTTCCCTAGCAGTCTCACTAATTCCCTGATTTCTGCAACTCCCTTTTCACCTCACCTAGAAAGACAGAGAGAAAGAATAAAGGGAGGACCTTTATCCTCATCTTCCCCACCTGCATTTAAAGTATCCTGCTGCATTGGAGGGATGGTGCTGGAAGCACTGGGCTCTACAAGGATATGGATTATGAGTAGTACTATACAAAAATAGAGTCATTTGCTCATGAAACTTTTCTTTTGTCAAATATTCTTAGAGATAATTATAAGGGATCAGAAGGTTGTTCCTCTTCTTTCTTGCTCAGAAATCCTTTTGTTTGCTATCAGGCTAAGGTGCCAATCATCATACAAAGAGGTGATGCCAGTGCTGCAGTGTTATTGCGTAGGGAAATTCTTTTTGCCAGTTGCCAAAGTGGTTCTGAGCAGGGCATGATGCAGCCTGAGCACACAGGACAGGGGTTCAGGGAGAAGGGTCATTAGACTAAACAAGACTCACACCAACACCATGCTAAAATTTAATGTGAACAATCAGTTCCAGGTGCCCAGGAGCATCATATGGCACTTTTTAAGCTACTACACCTCCTAGGCCAGGATCCTGTTCCCTGCAGAACCCACATGAGTGACACTATTACCCTTGTGTACAAACCATCATTTTACTACTGATGCTGTGTCCAAGCAGCCAGATTTGGAGGTATTTGGTGTTTTTAAGAATTACTTTTCAATTAAAACAGCTCCAGTTGGGATCACAGCACAGCAAAGTTATCCCACTCTCAGCTTGTTGAGAATGAAAGTGAGGGGAGGGCACACTGCCTTGTTGGACATCCCATCAGCCTGGGGTAATTAAAGAGAAGATGTCAGGTAAGCCTGTCTGTGGACCTCACTCAGCAAACCAAAGCACAGCCAATGCTGGGTGAACATTCCCAGTTAGGGATACACCCATCCTCTCTAGGATGGAGAACAAGAAAATAACCATGTCCTGACCCTGTGGCACAGAACCCTGCATCCCAGCCCTGCTGGGTTAGGGGGTAAGCCTGGTGAATAGCACTGCAAATGGATTTTAACACTACATACTTAGTACTTCATACTGAATGTAGCAAAAAGTCTAATTGGGGTAGAACCTCAAATCTGAAAGGGCAGAGTACTGAGCACCTTCATTACCCACAAAGTAATTTAAAACAGAATAAACAACCTGCAGCCACTGATAGGTAGTGGCGAGCACTTAAACATTCTCACAGACACTGTTCGTCTTCTTTTTAAGGGAAAAATAAGAAGTAAACCATTAAAGCAAGATATACATGTTGTGTTTAACAGGAAAAAAATCAGCCTTCATTGAACTTGGATATGGTAATCTCATTTCCTACGTTTCTCTGTGCAAAGCCAAAATCATTCACTACTGTATCCTGAACCCTCAAAGTATAATGCTAACAAAAAACCCTCTTCCTATTACTGCATATTGAAAAGGAGAAAATTCCTGAAATGTAACACCTGAATAAAGAGGGAGGGAGGGAGGGAGGAAGGAAGGAAGGAAGGAAGGAAGGAAGGAAGGAAGGAAGGAAGGATTGTGATAGCTCAAACACACTACATTCAGACAGACTTTGTTTTCACTTATATTTTTCTACAAATGCAAGTATCTGAAAAAAAAAAGGTTTTTGGGGTTTTTTTATGCAGCTCTGTTTTTGGAATTAACCCTTCAAGGAGTAAAGAGACTGATTGATATTCCTGCATGCACTCCATGCCAATTGTGCTACTTAGACCTTTAGATCAGCTTCAAATCAAATTGTAGCTCGCAAGCAATTGCTCACTCCTAAGTGCTGATGTGGTTCTGTTGTTTAGATCCCGTGAGACTGCCAAAGCCATCACTTCAGGCTCCCTGGTAAGAGCTACGTCAAATTATTTTGTAACAATTTGAGTTCTTATATATCTATTATTTACCACTTCAGTGACTTAAAACAGTGGAAATTTCTATGGGTTTTGCTGCTGAACTGAGCTAGATTGACTGAAGAAGGGAGGAGAGAGAATGATGTTAGCAAACAGTGCTACTACACCAGTTAAATGATGCTGCTGATAATTTTTGTGTTGAACAAGTCTGCCACAACAGGTATTACTCTTAGCTAGCTTTGCAATATTGGTACATGTGGCTCCAATTATTTTTTTCCTCTTAATCCTTCTCCTATATATTAATCATTTTTCTATATATTCCTTCTCTTTCTGTGCTTGCTGTTTTGTAAGTCTTTCAAAGGAAAAGTAATACATTGCAGAAGTAAAGACTCAAGCCCTTTCCTGAAAGAGCAGTGGGATACATCTGTAACTGTGCCAGTCAGAGATAGACTTGGATCATGCAGTCCTTCAGCCTCTGCCCAGCACAAGATTTTCCTTCACTGTAGGGCAGTCCATTTTTAGAGATCTCAAAAGGTGAAGATTCCCCCTTCTCTTCTGCCATAACCTCATCTTCTGCACTGAATGGACGTTGTGCCAAAAACTTGACATTTTATGGAATATAACCTCCTCTCCATTACAGCTGGCCATAACCTCAGGGTAGTCTGAGAGCAATCAGTGACTATTACATATAAATAGCACTTTGCAGGAGGAGATGCGTGTACTGTTAAGGTACATAATTGGCATTCTGCAATGCCCTTACCTTGCACCCAGGTGTATTCCTGGATATGCTGTGATAAGGCACCTCAGGAGGAATTCACACCCTAACAATAGTGTTAACATTAAACACATTCTCTAACTTCAGCTGGTCTGTATAGCCATGGCAAAAGGTAGCCCCTAACTCGAGTGCTTCAGATTGCTACTCTTTCCAAGAACTGTGTGAGGTGTTTAGGTGGTTCATTTCTGTGTTTCAACTAGATGCCTATAGTCTGAAGTTATGAATGCCCTACTTTGTGACTTTACTACCTTGGATCTCTGCTGGCTATGCTGTATATCACACTACTTGACAAAATTTGGGCTTACAAGATGGTAATTACTAAGTACACCTCCTTCCTTTTCAGACTTTATCAACTAAATTGTACTTTTACAGCAAAGGGCTGGGACTTATTTCTTGTGAACAGCATTGCCCTTCCCTATTGCTTTATCTCTGTTCTCCATGCTTCTGCTGTTTTTCTCACCCTATAGTAATTGTCTCTATTTCTAGTCAGTCTGATGTTTGTTCAATTTCCATAATTTCTTCATTCCCATCCTGAAACCAACAGTTTTATGATCTATGAGATTTGAGGAAAGTCAAAAAGACAAATATTTCTGATCCTGACAGAGTATTAATATTCTATCTTATTAAGAATATCATATATAATAAAATACATTTTTTCTCCAGATCATGTAATTGTCATAAGAAGGCAATATTCTATGCTTAAACACATTTATCACCTCTGTTACTTTCCCCTTCACTGTTAAATACTTTTATTACATTGGCTAACTAAAAACTTATGATTTGCTACAGATCTTACAGAGCTGCTGACAGAGCTAATTGCTAAATTGCCACTGATCGTACTCTGGGTAACTTTATTACCAGTTTTCATGTCACCTCCAATCCTTTTGCCCAGAAGCTTTATAAGACTTTAACACTTATTAAATTTGACCAAACAAATTGACCATCCTGCTTCATGTGAGAGCAAGGTTTAGTAATTTGACTGTATCTTTTACCTGGGAAATTTCAAACCAGCACATCAATTTTCAAAGGTCGCTCAATTTGCTCTATTTCATTTCACTCTCCTTACCCCAATGTGTTTGCTTTCCAGTAAGTCATTCCTGCTTTTCAGTTCATTCAGGAGTGACAGATCCCATTACCTCTCCAGAACTCACGAGAAGAATGCAGTGCAGTGTCATGTAGTGATCCACAATCACTGATGATATTCACCAACATTTGCACGTGCAGTGGAGGATCTTGACAAAACAGAGCATTCCTGAAGGCCACCTGCATTCTTCACTGCAGGTACCTTGCAGTCAGAAATAATGTTTGTAATGCAGGCAGAGGCAGAAACCCAACAGAGCAAAAGATGGGGTCCAAATAAATAATTATTTAACTTCAAATAAAAAAATAAATTGAGAATTTATAGAGGCACATGTCCTAAAATGATATTACTTTTTCAAAAAGGCTGGGTTGCAATTCCTTTCTCTTCAGTAAAGTTATTTTTGTCTGGCTTCTTCCCCTACTTTCTGCTTCTTCCTAAGCTCTTCAAGTGATATTAAGTTTGTTATGTCAGCATGTTAGTCAATCCTATTGCAGCTTTTATCAAACTGGCAGACTCTGGCTCTGTGGTGTTTTTATGACATGGTTGCTCTGACAGATTGCTCCCACATGACACTGGAAAATGCAGTGACTCCAAGGAGCAGCTGGGAGCACGCACTTTCAGCCAGCTGCTTTGATGGATTAGAAACTCTCCCAGAGCCATCAGGAGAGGTTATAATGCTGTCTTCCAAACACATTTGCTTGCATCACACCTGGACTGAGAGAGACTGTGCAAATTGTTGCTATACTAATTTCAGAGGTAATTAGGAAAAGCATAAACCCCAGGCTCCTCTCTGTTTTGGTTTCTCATACAAGCACATATAGGAAGTTTTGTGATCCCACAGTCCATTACCCTGTCTTTTGATAACAGACATTGGATGTTTCAGAAGACATGCACAAGATGGTCCCAAAATAGTGGGTCTTTAAAATTACTGGAGTAAGTTTATTGCAGCCCTCACTGTCTAAAGGCAGGTTTATGCCTTGAACTAAGTGAGATTGCAATCAATGAAAACCTCTGTTAAAGTTTACTATTCTTCCTATTGTAGATCTTGGTCATTTTGTTAGCTATTGAAAAGGCGTATTTAAGAGTTCAGCTAAAATCCAAAGTCTCAGAAGTAGCATGCAGGAATTAGATCAATAGATTCTTCTTTGTGTAGGTAAAAAATAAATAAATCCAGCCACTTTGAGTTTGCCTGTTTCTAAGCTTGTTGTGTGCTTTTCTACCATGGATTACTCACTTGGGTAAAAATAAACTAATAGTTTGCCTCCTCTAAACTACTTGTTATCATTAAATATTTTTGAAATGAGGTTTCTTCCTTCTCTTCCTTCAAAATGAAACAAAGTTCAGCTGCCTTCTTCCCTTTTTTTTTGTCCCTGTGCCTACATTGTTTCCCATTGCTTGTCTTCACATTCCTTATTTGCTGGCAGTGATTTTTGCAGCCTTTGGCCACAAAACATTCTCATAAATCATATATCTCCATATAGACACATATAACACATGTTTAGACATGTTTAGACAGACAAACTCATACAGGAACCGTTTGTGCTGCTTCTAAGTAAAGGACGTGGCAGATTGGGAAGGTGCAAGTAGGAGAGGGAATGAAACCAAGTGAGGTTCTGTGGTGATCAGAGATAAAATTTGCAATAGAAATTTCCAAACCCTCTAGAGGCTGCAGGGAGCTCAGGTGCCTCCTCAAAGGTTCCATCCTTGATACCTGTGCATCATTAGCAATCTCCAAAGGCTGATTTGAATTGTGGTTAAGTTCCACCCCAGAAAAATTTGGTATTAAATTTGAAGGGAAACCTAAAAATAAGTTAAAGTTCTGTGTTTCCTTTTCTCATCCAAATTCCTTCCTTATTTTTTTCATGTCTATGCTATTTTTTATGCAGTGTTTGATTCTTTAGAGTTCAACATGAACATTTGGTTTGTGGGAAAAATTATCTCTACATTTCAGGTAGCTATTAACATCAATAGCGTATTTTTATATGTTACTGTTTGATCATCTTTACCATGCAAAAATAGATGATCATTACCTTCACTTCAGAACCCAAATAATTTGTTTGTTCATGATCTCAGGTAGAATAATACAGAACATATTGCATTTTTCTGATGAAGAACCCATTCATTAACAAGTTGCCCCATTAATGATTAAAGATTAGTTAGCACCCCTTACACATTGCCGTATTTAATTGCTAGAATTTAAAAAAATCCATATGAATAATTTCAAGATTTTAATCTCCTTTATATTCTTATATCTACATATAGCATCTGTGATCAATTTTCTGTCATATTGAAAAGGCAATTTAAAGGTTTGGCATGATCCTTAGGCCAAAATGTTCTGGACTAAATTTTCTGAAATCAGTTGGGTGATATTGAAGGAACTTTCCTCCTTAATAAGGGAATTTCTGCTGTTGAATACAAAGATATCAAACATATATTTCTAAGCATTTGTCCAAATCACAGTCTTAACCCTTTCAAAGACAGAATTCTGTGGATGCTGGTCACCACTGAAAAGTATTTAGACATCTCTAATTGTAACCTGAAAATGTGGTTCAGAATTTTTTGTTGTTGTTTCCTATTTCTCCCTCCCTCTGCAATGTCTATCATGGCAAACACTAGGAAAAGAGATAAAAAGCAGGTTTCCCATTATAGGACTTATGGCTTTGGGACTGCAAGGTGCACCAAGAGATAAGAATTCAGAATTTGAAAAGAGCATGATAAGGCTCTCTAAAACCATTTCACTCTCTCAAACTACCTGCTTTAGGAGACCTTTTCTGGGTGTGCATTTTATTTATCAGAGAGCTGTGGTCACTGAAACAGTGGCAATTGGCTACTGCAACTAGACTGGAACCAGCAAATAATACATCTGCAAAGAGCTGTTCCCTGTGAGTCAAACTCTGGTGAACAAACTGCTATAAGCACTCCTCAAATATGTGGACTGTGAGAGGGAAGGAGGGAATCAGCATTTTAGATAGCAGTGCTTTTTCAGATTTAGGAATGCATTGTGGAAGTTCAGCTGTACACCAAATTTCTGGTATGCTGAGTGAAGGCTAGTGTTACTACAGGGTTCCATTTGTAAAATGTTTAAATATAGATCAGAGTGTGAATGTAAAAACCACGTACAATCTAGGCTGCTTCCCACACATACACCAGAGCAAATAATGATGTGATTTGAGAGACATAATGACAATATTGTGCCTATAATGCATTTGCCCAAAGGTACGTTTGTGAATATGTTTTCTATTCATTTCTGTTCTCCATTGCACATTTCCCTCAACTTAATTATCCCATTGATTGTAATTAAGCTCCCTCTAAGTGTGTGAGTGTGGAGTGCATTTTCAAAATAAATATGAGCAAGCTGACTTGCTTCTGAAGCTTTTTTTAAACTCTCTCAGCTCTATAAAATGCCTAACAGGCACCTTATATCTGAGAACACAAATTTATTTTAGAGACTTTCTATGACTTCATCCCTTTTAAGAAGAGAGAGGGAAAATCTGTTCATGTAGAAACAATTTAAATCAAACCTATGGCAACTTTTTAATTCATTATTCTTATTATTGGTATAATTTAGCACCTATTAAAATGTGAGCACCCCTGCAGAGATTAATATTTCTTTATAGTAGTGGCTGAATAAACATGCATTAAGGAACACACACTGCCCAAAAGCAATGATTGTACATGGATACCCATGATGGACTGAAGAGAAGAGCAGAAAGTGTGATAGTAACTAGACAGTAGCAGAACTAACTGTGTAACTAGATATATTTTTGGCATAAAACTGTAGTCTCAGTTTGCCACCTGTCTAACCATCTCAACATTGCAACCTATTTTCATGACCTGAAGAAATTCCTTGGATTCTCAAATGTTTATATAATATTGATCTGCCTCAACTGCACTGTAGTACCCAGTATCTGTTTTTTCCTCTCTCTGCTTCTCTCTGCTTCCCCAAAGCCACGATCTGTCCCACAAGAGGAAATGGTGCTGCAGGAGCTTTATAATGCAAACAGTAAATTAAATGTATGTTTATTTGCTTCTGAGATGAAGGTGCTATAAGAAGCTTGCTTGTAGTCTATTTTCATTTACCTTAATTAATGACCACTAAGATTCCTTAATACCTCAGCATTACCATGTCCAGTATAGTGCATCAATATTATGCAACTGTAATGTGTTCTAAAACAGGATAATTTGAAATCCATAGATATTTAAAGATTTCTGGTTACAACAGATGCCAGATTCAAATTAAAAAAAAAAAAACAAAAACAAACCATAAAACAAACAAACAAAAAAAAATTGATTAGAAAGAGCTAGCAAAATCTCACATGCACAATAGGGTATAGATTTGGATATGGTATATCATCAGATGAAACATAACATATGCAAGACCATATTGTAGCAGGATGAAGTCACTTCCTTACATTAAGCCTTTTTATGTTTTCTTAATATATCCAAAATAGAATGGTTATCCAAAACCATATCATTACAAACAACTGTTATTTGATAAATTTTAATAAATATTGGTTGAAACTAGTAATGAATTTTTTGCAATACTCTATAATATTTTGTAGAGTGTTGCAAAGGTGCAACATACCAGGTGGTATAGTTGTGGTGTCACTCTGAGTTTCCACTTTAAGTTCCCAAGTTTCATAAGTTCAGTGCTTAATTTCATAAAAACCAGTGTCTGAAATAGATCAGGTGAACTGCATATTTCTTCATCAGCTCTCAAGGGAGCATAGAGCAGCTGTCGAAACCCAGACTGTACAGATCTAAAATAAGGCAAGATAGCTCCTATCCTTTATATCATTTGACTTTTCTGGTCAGTCAAAATGGTAACTATGAGGACTTTTCTCTGCATTAAAGCACATGAAGTAGTGCAGAAAGAGGGATTTACAATAAAATAATAAGAAATATAGCTCATCGTTTCCTATGTTTACAAGCAATGGTTTGCTCCTCAAGTGGTGATATTTTCACTGACGTTTTAGCTTTAGTATTCCCAGAAAAAGGCTCAACTTCTCTTCCTGTTGCAGCCAGCCAGTGAAGTATCACTGTTATCTGATACACCACCTTGCACAAGTGCATCTTGAAGCAGGAGATGTAAGAGGAGCAGGGGGTCATCGACCTGCAGTGACTGTGTCAGATGGAAGGGTAAATAAACTGCCCACCCTCAGTATTTAGCATTTCTGGGATGATGTGGGAAAGGCAACCAAATTTGTGGTGGCAGATGTAGCATACATGACTCACTGTTGTGGCATAAACATATTAAGTATTTTGCAGACCATATGGTAAGTAAAGTAACAGTTTAGATGTGCTGATGTTGATGCCTTGCATTTGCTTCACCGCAGTGAATTACAGACTCACTTGAGTTGTTGCTTAGCTTGGATCAGCTGGTGGGTAGATGTAGGGAATAAGGGGTGATTCTGTGATAGCTCTAAGGTGTTTCATTTCTGTCCTGCCTTTGGCTGGCAGGGAGGTAGGTTTATGCTCAGCAGCACGTACAGTGTTGTGTTTCAGACTTGTGGCTAAAACAGTGCTGATAGCACATGGATTTTTTGGCTGTTGCTGAACAGTGCTTGCACATAGCTGACACATCCTTTCTGTTCCCACTCTCTCCCAGCAAGTAAACTGGGGGAGGGCAAGGAGTTATGAAGATCCAGAGCTGGGACAGACGATGCAAACTGTGCAGAGAGATATCCCATACCTTATGACACCAGAAATAAAAGACTGAATCGGAAAAAGAAGAAACAGGGAACTTTGGCTTTCAGGGTGGCCTTTACTCAGTATCTGGCTTGACATCAGTCCTCTTGAGGCAGGTGATAAGGGATTTCTTTGTGTCACCTGTTTTCTTTGCTCTTTACTTGGCCTATTGAACTGGTTTATCTTAACCTACAAGCTTTCTCCCTTTTTGTTCTTGCTGTTCTCTCCCCTGTCCCCTTGCACCTGCTGTGGGCATGCCATGCTTTCTTTCATTTGGAAAATTACTTCAGAAGTCCCAAGTGGCCACCTTGGGTAACACCTGTATGTTTCCATGGGAGCCAGGAGCAATCAGAGTCCCCTTAGGGACACACACAACCGTGGGGCAGGAACTGCTCCAAATGCCATCAGTGGTGATGCTCCTTTTTGCTTTGGTTCTCAGGAGGTTTCAGACAAAAGACAAAAGTGGATCATGTCCTGAACGCTCAGAAACACTGGCTGGAGTCCAAAGTGAACATCAAGAAGGTGGGCCTGCAAACCTGTGTCTTTGTCCAAGTGTAATTATTTCGCAGTGGTGCCCACACTGATTGAAATGAGGAATAGGATTCAGCCACAAACAGGATCTGTGCAGAGTTTTTACTAGAGCTTGTCCTCTAACATTATGTTACAGTTTTCTGTGGGGTTTATCAGTTTGTCACTCTTTAATCCCTTCAATATGGAATACACTGATTTGGTACAGTACTAATTTTCATCATGTTTAATTAAACCAAATATTTTACAACAGTAAATTCACTATGTCAATATGGTTACTTTAATCAGCTCTACATGTAATCTCATCAAAAGCAATATCAAATTTATCCAAAAATAGCTGGTTTCATTAAAACAATATTCCATGGTGTTAAATGTATTAGCCTTCTTAAATTCTTTATTGATCATATCAATATCAACTCCTTTATGATTTTTAAAATGATAATTTTATGCTGACTATTTTAATACTTCCCCAGAAATCCAATTTTTCTATATTTTTCAATTACTGGCAAATAGTTTGGGGTTTTGTTTTGTTTTGTTTTGTTTTGTTTTTGTCTTGGAATATTCTGGCTTTTAATATTTGTCACAAATCGATGTCAAGATTTTAACAACTCCACTGATCTTTTCAAAAGAATTCAGACAGAAGTTGTTTCATCTTGAGAATACCTTTAAATATGACAGTTTTGGCCTGATATTATTCTAACTACTGATAATAAAAAATTAAATATTTCATTAACATCATTTGTCAGATGTCAACATGAGATGGGTAAGTCTGTTAAATATATAACACATAAGTCTATTTTATCAGGACATTTCTATGTTTTTTCAGCAGGTATCCTACCTTGTTTTCTCTAAAATAAAAAAAAATGCTTTAGGGAAGTAACTGATGAGTATTTGATGAGACTTTCTTCTGCTGTGACACGTAATTTAACATCTTTTTCTTGGGCTCACACCTGTATAAGACATCTCATGCTCTCTTGGTATATTTAAACATTCTCACTGTATTTGTGAAGTCAGTGAGAAGGGTGTAAGTGTAGAAAACCCTCAGAATATTTAAAGATAAAGGCCTTAAAATCAGCAGATAGTACCTTGTTTTTATGAGCCCTGGGCATGCTACTGCTTCTTCCTCTGCTTCTTCGTCAGATCATATCTTTATCCATTGACATCATACTTCTACTTTCATTCTGAATGTTTCCTATGCTCATCCATGGTCTGCATCCTAACCTACTGACCTATTATATTATTTTCACAAATTCTCTGTTTTCATTCTAAAAGCAATTCAAATGTTTCTTTCACCTTTTTTGTCAGGCTTGATATTTTTAGCAAAAAATAGCTTTTGTGATTGCTGAGTTGTGCTCTGGGGCAAAGGTTCATCATCTATTGCTTCTGTATGCAATGCCCAATTAGTATTCATAGCAGTATATCTCATTATTTCTTTCCTTTTCAGACTGTGTTTACTCTTTTCATTTTGTAGAGCTGACCATTCAAAAGAAGAAACTATCAGTATTACTGGCCAGAAGTAGAATTTTGTTTAGCAATAGCAAAATAAGCCCATAAGAACCAGCAGACCTTCGAGCAAGGATCAAGTCCTGCTCATAGATCCACTGTAGAATTACTCTCACTTTGTTTCAACAAAGTTTTTCCATCAGTTTTTCTAATTTTATTGATTAAAAATATATTTTTTTTCCTAACAAATACGAAAACCCAAACCAACAAAACCCTAAAATTATCAGTGACCTGGGATCAACATTTCCATTCCTGGATAAAATTCTGCTATGACCAAGCAATTTCTCTCCACAGGTGTCACATGAAAGGTGTTTATGTTCACTAACATATGAATTTTCTCACTAAAATTAATTTTAATCAATACATTCCTCTGTGATTTATCAGTTGTAATACTACTCCGTACATTTTTTGCTTCCTGTCCTTTTAAACTTTTGATTACTTTGAACTTGAGAATACCTGTACACATTTCATTAATACCCACCCACTCAGATATTATTTTTAAAATACTTTTTATTCTTTTTAATTAGTATTCCTAGCTAGTAATAATTTAGAGACCACAATGAGAAAGATCTTACCTCTCCATATCCTGATATCTAGATTTTTTTATCAACTTAATTTATAGACCCAGAAGATTACATATTATTTCACAGTACTTTGAAAGTCACTGAAAGCTTTCCTAAAATGAATTTTGATTTGATAGGAATTGTTTTAGGTTAAAACCTTCAATATTGTTGTATATTAAAAAAAAAGGGAAGTGAAAGTGAACAAATTAATTCATGTTCTGCAACAAAAAAAAAAATCTTGGTGGTATTAATATTGATAATTGGAACAACTATAATGCATTGCAGTTATAGCAATCAAATTGCCAGTCTGGAATAGCTATTACATTTTTAACATTCATGAACAATGATGTAGATGATGGTTCCCTAGTTATTAACTCTGCAGAAAAACTAACCCCGCTTCAGAATTCAGCATATTTTTTCAGCTGCAAATTAAGGGAGAAAAGAACATAGCAACAGTTTTTACAATACAGAATTTAAATGCTTGAATAGTCTAGTAGGAAGAAATAATCAAATCAAAATTTAAGTGAACACATTACTGTGACAAGTTTGCTCACTTCAGTACACATCTCTCAGGGGATCACTTCAACAATTTTTTTTTCAAATGGATTGATATACTGAGAAATATTTTTAAAAGCTTTTAAAAGTTTTGCATGGTAGGTCTTCACAAGACTGAGAGTCTGGACACTTCCAATTGCAATGTATTAATTTTGAATATAGGCCAATGCATTATTTAAGCATATAGTTTTAATAGTAGGTGTTTAAGTAGCTGATTTCCTCTTGAACCAGAGAAGCAAATTGTAACAGTGTATCATTTTTATAAGGATTTTGTTTCATCAGTTTCTGTCTTGCTGCCTGTTAGTTTTCCTTGTTTAATTGTAAAGGGAAGCATGAAAAATGCTGATCTAAATGCTAAAAAATATGCATAGAGAAGTTAAAAAGGATCTGACAAGGAGGTGAATATTTAGAGTAAGCCTTCTTGAACCCTTCCTCTTAAATCTCTCCTTAAAAGACAAGCTCAAGGGTCTGTCAATAATGCACATTTCATAGCAGAATAAAATTGAGAAGGAATTAAGAAGAGCCCACCTACACTTAGATCAGCTAAAAAATAAGAGAGATTTACTTGAAATTCTGAATAGGTTCAAAAAACAATTATCTCCAATAATATTGTGACTAAATGACTTTTAATAAGTATGGACTGCTAAAAATCAGGATATTATGGCCTGTATTTTACACTGAATCTCCAGAGTTTGACTTATATTCACCCAATTTACTGCATAGCCAGAAAAGTTCCTGTCTTTCCACCCCCATCTACTTGCACATTCTCTCTTTAGAGATGAGAAGACAAAAGAAACTCTTGGAGTGTGTAAAGACTCAGAACTTGTACACTGCCAATAGTCCTGCTGTGGGATTGCAGCATTTCCTCTATGTATCACCCTAAACAAGTTGTGAAATTCTGAAGGAGCTGGCAGATGTTATGGCAGGATCCCTTGCCATCACCTTGGGAGGCTGGGGAGGTCTCTGCTGGCTGGAAACCAGCCAGAGTTATTCCCATCTACAGGAAGGGTGGGAGGAAAGACCCAGGTCGGATCTGGTCTGTCCTGTTCTGTTCCATTCTAGCTTGGGATGAATTGCAATACTTCAAATCTAAACACTGCTTAAAGACAGAGACTTGGGGGCAAAAGAGGGAGGTGCCTGGAGACAGAATGAAAAAACAAACAGAGCTTAAAAAAAGTATATTACTGGACTGCTATGAAGTCAAGATTTGATAACCAAGTTGCCTTTCAATGTTCCATTGATATGCACCTCAGTACTAATGATATTGATTTCTTAAAATGCTCTTATGATGTGTCAGAGGCAGAATGTTGTCTTTTCATAACTTTCTTGAGTACATTTGCAATCTGATTTAAGGATGCATGTGCACAACAATAGTTGTGGCCAAGGTGCTCAAGAATTGTTCCCTTCCAGGAGCAGAACCCGATTTCTGTGAAGCTGAGCAGCCAGTGCAGGATCATGATGAAGAACATTCTCCCACTTACAGGCACAACGACAGACAGGACCAAAATGTGATAAAAATATGATATTATGGTTAATGTCCATATGTAGAAATTCTTCTGAATTCTTCTGCCATGCTGAACTTCCAGCAAAGTCGACATTCATATTTCATAGGGGGAAACAATTTTCACAAATTGCAATTCAAGCATAAGAATTATTTCAAAGAACTGAGATTTTTTCTCCCTTTCCTTTTACCTCTCACTGTTTCTTAATGTTCTTAATAATGAAGGTAAAAACCAGCCATGTCCCCACATACAAAGATATATTTATTTTCTTTCTGTTTCAGTTTAGACTTCCAAAAAATATTCATGCATCCTCCTATCACTTACACATTTTTATACAAAAATAAAAATTTGTATTGAATTTTATACATGACTGTATAAAATCAGCTGCTGCACATATCTATGTACTATTACCTATATCTATATGTATAAATAAGATAAAAATCAGGGTCATAGCTTCCTACAATGGTATGCAATTCCCCATGTTTGTGAATGGGAGACTGAAAAAATCAGAGTGAATATTTTTCATTTTAAAGTATGCTTTTTTAAATGGTAAAGAATATTTACACATACAAATATACATTCAGGAAATATACTGTAGTATATTAGTAGCCGTAGAATAGCAGTAATAAAAAAAATCTTGTCTTGAATTATCTCATATATATATCCTATATATAGGGTAGACTTTAATCAGATTAGGAGACTTCTATTTTTTTGTAACCTTGCAGAAGTAGCAACATGCTTTTCTTACATCAGATGTGAGTGAAGTTCAACATGAAACATACCACTTTAGAGGGAATAAGTATCAATATCCACTAGTTATAATTTCAAATTACTGGCTATAATGAGGTGATTACTCTCCAGGTTTAGAAGCAGAACAGTTTACAACAAAGCTCCCTTTTCAGTACTTTATTCTTGAAACAAGATGACAGAAAAAAAAAGATAAAAGTCTAGTTTTCAGGAGAGGTTTTATGGTTTAACAGATTTACAGTAAATAAGCTGGGGTTTCATTGCTAGCTCTTCTCCTGTCCTCCTGGTACTGAGCAATTCAATTTCCTGATTTTCTTTTCCCCAGCTAAAAATCTTCACTGTTGTATCTATGTAGAGTTAAACTTTTACGTAGTAGGATTTTCCCTTTACCAATCACTGACCTCTGCTCATCTGTGTCGTAGCAGCAGTAGCATCACCAGAGGTGGCTGATTTGGGTTTAGTGACTCAAATATAATGCCAGTGTTGCAATCTACTTCAGTGCAGTCAGCAAAGTTTGTCCAAACAAATGAATTTCCAGGTTTGAAACACTTCTCATTATTCATGCACACTGCTATTAATTTGTTATGCAGAAGATTCCAAATGAGAGAATGAGCTGTGTTGCTGCTTTTTATATGATTTGTGTTTTTATTACATTAACAGTGACTGATGGAATTATTCCCTTATCTACAAAAACACGGGCAGATTTATGCAATATTAATATCTACAGCTAAGGCCAGGCAGGTAGCTCAACAGAGGAGTCCAAACATTCTCAGGCAGCTCTAGTTATCCAGAGGTTTAGAACATCCCTTCACTGTCAACAGCAACCATAAAGGTAACATAAAATGCTTAAATTACATTTAAACATTTACAGACAATAAGAAACAGCTTTTCTGACCAATGTACACCAAGCAAGGTAATAAATTCCTGAGAATTCAAATTAGTCCTTTGTTTTTGCTCCTGCTGCTTTGTATTATCCCCTCACTGTAAACCAGCCAAGCAACCTCCTTACTCAAGCTCATGTTTTATCTTGACCCCTGCATTTTTCACCAAGACCCAAAACCTGCTGGCAATAGGAATCAGCAGCAACTGTGCTCTCCAGAGTGCTGTCATCACAGTACTTTTCCAGTGATGTAAGGAAAATTCCATAAAGCCTCGACAAGCTTCTCTGAGTTCATCCACCTACTTTTGATTTCTCAGCTCTCCTTGGTGTTAAATTTGTCTTTCTTAACGTCTTCCTTCTACCATCCCATTCCTTCCTATTCCATAGCACAAAATCAGTTTTCTGAATGCTTACATGGTGCCTGCAATAGCTCTGCTCATCCTTACTCACAGCTCCAGCCAACACCATGAACATAGCAGCATTTACATAATTGTACCTTACATACTGCAAAAACAAACGTTTTAAATAATTGTGAGTAAGATTAAATGGATCAGAGAAAAAAAAAAAAAAAAAGAAAAAACCAAAATTCTCATGGTAGATTTGAGAGAAGTGGGAAAAACATCATTTTCTATATCAGTTTTGGATGTTATACTGAAGAATTATATAAGAAGTAATAAAACATACTCCTCTACTTGTCAGTCTGGATGCTCCCAACGTTCTCAAATACTTTTTCTATCTGTGGTTGTAAGACTTTCACAAGTACATCAGAAACAATTTTTCAGTATGAGATATAACTGTGCAGTATAGGACATGCTCTTCCATGCATATTTTACCTCTACAAGGTTATTGCCATTTTTTGGGAAAATCATAATGAAATACATTTGTTTTGTTAGTATTATCCTAATAGCTAATAAATTAAACTGTTCTTGTTACTTATACTGGGGTTCTACTCAGCATCTTTCATACTATGTGCAAACTCATACACAAATTTATGAAAAACTCTCTTAAAATTTCTCAAGAACTTTGACAAACAAAAGCATGATAGTTTCCACTTTGTCTAACAGGGCCAGAGATATCTGGCCTCATTTTTGATTTTCAGTAGATACCCAGTAGCTGTCTAGGACAAGCCTTACTCTGGAACTCTAGCTAATGGAGAGAGATAAATAAATCTACCTTAGTTTATACTTTCTAATGAATTAAGTACTAGTGCCTATTATGGCTGATAAATTTGGTGGAATGTAATGTCCTATCAACCAAAGGTTTCTTTTCCCCATTCCCTCATGTATAAACAGTTATTTTTTATTAAATCAAATGGTGAATATTTTATGCAAAATTAGTATTTTCTTCCATAGATCACTTCTTGATATCATAGTTATTTATTTTCCTACATACATTTTCTAATCTCAGCCAGTTGAGATCAGTACTTAGTTATCAGTTCTTTCAGTAATTCCACACATTTTTGCTAAAAAATGCGATTTCAAGTCTTCATTATATCTATTCCTATCTTATTTATCTTTTATCATAAATAGCATAGCAGACAAATTTTAAAAGAAAGGTTAAAGCATTAATAGAAATTTAAAGAGATAGTCTAGTATTTCACTTCATCAAGGTTTTGGTAATGATATTGTCTGTTCTATAAGTTTAGGAGGTTTTTTCAGGTAACCTATATGAGTATTATTTAGCATATTCTTCAAGTATTCTTTAACTTTTCATCAAGGCCTTTTGTCTATTCTTTTGCCAAGGAAGAAGGAAAGAAGCAGGCAGAGTGTTTAAAATTTGAGAAAATGAAAATATCTCCTCAAAGATGTTTTATCTTATTAGATGTATGTAGTACCACAAAGTAGTTCTATTTTCTTAAGGAAAGTAAGTTTTGTCAGAAAAAAGTCACTCTTACAAGACCAAAGTTGTGCACCATACAGTAATGTTTTTGAAGACGGGAAAATTAATACTTTTTTCAAGTCCTAGTGTAGCTTTAACTATTGGTCACTGCTGGTTTTGACCTTGAATAATGTTTATTTTTTTTAAAAAAAGCACAAAATTTTCCTTTCAGTACATTGTATGATAACTGTGATGTAGCTTCTGCTGTGGGGAAGAACACTGAGCCCTTCTGCTCTTCATACACTGCCAAAATACACAGTAATACCCTGAATTTTGTCCATTTACTTACTAATGGACAGCATCTGCATTGATGGGAACTTGTGATTTATTCAACTAAATTAATCAGTTCTCCCATTAGCTTGGTATGTAACATCAAGCCATTCTGGTTTAAAATAAGAAGGGGAAAGACATTATGCCACATGTGTGAAAAGGTTAAAAAAAACCCCAAACAAACAAACAAAAAACATCATAAAAACAGCTCTCATTCTGCCTATAGCCAAGAAAGGGATCAGAAGTGATCTGAAAAGCAAGATGTTTAAAAGTCACAATGCCTGAACTCTGCTGATCTTTTAAAATAATTTCTGAGAACATATGAGACCCAGTGCTCTTCTATGTGAAGAAGCAACATATGTTGTTGCTAAATTTTATTATTTGGTCTTCCTGATATAGTAAGGTATGAGTAAACTGCAAACTGCACCTGTGGATGTTTCAGAGCATTCTGACTCTCATAATATCTTATGCAGAAAGGATAAAACAGAGTCATTTCTCTGTTGGCACTGACACAGATAGAAAAGCTATTTTCATAAATAAAATGTGCCAATATCCGAAATGATAACAAAAACCTGTCAACTGACAGGAACAGGAAGTTTTGGAGAATAATCTGCACATCTGCTAACATCCTTCAAAATAAATGCTGGCTTCTATTAGCAGAGAAAGAATGTGCTTAAATAAAAGGATAAAGAATGCAGGAAAAAAGCTTTTCAGTTTTTCTAATTGCATTTGAAAATATTTATATTATTTATATATTATTTATATTATTTTTGGGGTAGGAAATAGGAGGACTAATTACACCATAATATGGACTAGTCACTTCACAAAAACAGAAATATAGTGCTGAATTAAAGTTCTTGTGCTTCTCTTATAAGCATGAGAAAATCAAGGAGGGAAGAAATTATAAAATTGGCCAGTTTGATATATAATAAAGACTTCTCCTTGATAAAAATTAGTGGTAATTGTATTATTACTGTGATTTAATTCAAAACAAATGTAATTTTATTTATCAATTATTTCATCATCATAATTTTTTACATGTCCATTGGTCAGTCAAGAAGCTGGAATTGGTTATCAAGAGCATCTTATTCTCTACATGGAAAATATTCATTGTGTTATTTTCAAAAAAAGGCCTAAGAACTTTTAAAGGAGCTGGAGGTGTTCACAGACCATTCTTTTAGATTGGGATGATGCAGAGACAACTTCTGGAAGGGCTGCTCCAGAACTGAGAAAGGCTACTGCACACTCACACAGATTTTACATTCTTTCCCTGCACACACTCATTACTGGCACACCCAGAGTCAAGCACTGCTGGAGAAAGGATACTGACATTTTGTTGGACTTAAAAAAGCTGTTCTTGTCCTCTTCTCTGATAGTTGTTCTTTAATAGAAAAATGTGAATTTTAGCATCTCTTCCAAAACCCCCAGTGTTAAGGGACATATAAATTTTCATATAAATACTCTTTGGTGGGTTCAAAAATGAATTTATAAACCATTCCAGTTTTACATATATGTCCAGAAAAGTAATTTACCACTATATTAATGTAATTTTCATGTGAGAATTCAAATTTTTTTTAATCATTCCTTAATCAGTCCTCATGTCTTACCTAAACCTGATTCTTGGATTTCTTTGTGGTTTATATGAAAGCTTGAATATAACCAGAAAATTGCTCATGAAGATTTGTTTCAAAAGGATATTTTCATCAACATAGATTTAATATTGGTCTATGCTCATCAACAACAGCTGTATTAAACCCAGTCAAAACAAACTCTGCAAGCAAATGGGTTAGTACAACCTTACACTCCCCAGCTTAGTAAGAAAATCCAAGGAGAAAATTGCAATGAAATTCTGGACCTTGAATATGTGCTTTATCACAATATACAGTCATTAGAGTCTCAGTTTTCTCCATGAAAGACACTGAAAATATGACTTTGAAGAAGAATAATGCACAGAAATGTGAATAAGAATGATCCTCTCAAAAGCATTCTTAATGTGTGATGAAAGAGACACAAATCAAAAACAGTCATAGAAAACAAAGGAGAATGTAATTTTAGACCAAGATTGTAGTCACCAATATAGTCATCAATAACCACAGTTGATTTTTTTCAGGATTGTGAGGTTGGAGGAAGGAAAGTCTAAAAACTCTTAAAAGTAAAGCCACCCCATACACTGGTTTTCATTACACAGAACCAAACAGAAGTGTAACTCCCCAGGGAAATTCAAGGTGACTGTTCTAAGTGCCTCCAGTGTCAGAGAGCAAAAGGTTGGAATGGGACACCCTCACTTGTGATATACTGGAAACCATGTTAATATGGAACATGAAATTTATCTCACCTTATTTAGATATCTCAAAATTACTCACCAAGTCTAAATCACCTGATCACAAAAGAATGGCTCTTTCTAGGTGGACATCTCCAAAGACACATTTATACCCTGAAGAGGCTCAAGAGTCTTTACAGTTTGTAGAGCCTAGACAGCATTTTACTTCTAATGTAGTTCTGTTTAGGTAAGGAATTAAAGAGCAGTGCAGTAAGACACAATAATCAGATAAGTAACCAAGTATTAAGTACTATTATATTAGTAAACAACTAATGATTTGGGGAGGCAGGTCTTCAAGGTTCCCCTTTGGAGTCCATGGCCCACCACTTCTTCCTCAAATACTCAAATACTTCTTCCAGAAGAGATGAGTATTTAAGTGTTGCTTCAATTCTCTGAAAGCACAGTAATGGACAGTTCAATGTTTCTTCTGAGGTAAATATCAATATCTAAATGTTTTGATGCATCATTTTCTTCATGGAAATTTGATCCAGTTCAGGTCCCAGCCCAAAAGAACTACCTCAGAAGTGGCTGCAATGGGAAGTGGATGATATTCTCTCTTTCAGCTGAACCACTGAGTGAATGTATAGACTGAGAAGCAGAAAAGAGATAAATGATCCCATTGCCAGTCATCCTTCGTTCCTAAAGGCGTTTGTGACATGGACACATTCAATGCACTCAGTTGAGGTCTAATTGCAGTGTATGGATGAAAGTTAGGGGCAGTTACTCTCCAGAATATTTAAGAAGAATCTCTGTTTGACAAAGCTGTGTTCACTCCTTTTTGTAGGTATTTTCATTAATAACTTTGGTACCCCAGCTACAGTAAATACTGTAAGGTGCTGCTCCAACTGTTTAGTATGTGTTGGATTTGTCCAGGTCCATGTTCTTAACTGACCTGCAGTGCACCTGGCTGTTGCTTCCTTGATTAACCATGCTTATTATGCAAATGAGAAGCATGGCTGGGAGAAGTCTGAAAAATCAGAACACAGCAAAATACAAAATGCCACAGAAAAAACAGCACAGAAAAAAAGTGGTGCTCCAGAATCTGGCAATTCCAAACCAAGAGGCTGACTGCAATTAGAAGCAAAAGTACCAGAACCTTGGGGTCCTTGTGGACACCAAGCTGAACAAAGACAGGAATGTAGCAATTGTACCCTCCCCACAAAGAAGGCTGAACATATCCTGGATTAAATTAGGCAAAATATTGCCAGCAGGTTGAGGGAGATGATCCTTTTCCTCTGTTCTGGACTAGTGCTGCCACACCCTGAGTATTGTGTTCAGCTCTGAGGGACATAGACATCCTGAAGAGTCTGAGAAATGCCCACAAAGAGCAGGGAGGGAGGGAGGGAGAAACCTTGACTGCCACCTAAATTCACTCTCCTTTTTTGATCATGATATTCCTTTTGCACAGATCATTTCCCTTCTGGGAAGGTCCAGATATGTCCTGGACTAGATGAATTTGCTCCTTGCACATGATCCTGGATCTCAGAAGCCAGACACCTCTCTCTTAAATTCACAGCAAGAGTTTGATCTTCTGCACATGCCTAACAAATCCACATAGGATTGAATTTCTCACAAACACAGTTACAAGTTCAGGCAATAGAGCCCAGCCTCTGTATAATTTCTGTTGTACCTTACATCATAAGGGGCAATTACTGGTTTCTACTATATGCTGAATTAATTTTATGATAAATTACATTGGCCAAATTGAAAAACATTTCTGAGATTAGGGGATTGAACTCAGGGTATCCCCAGCCACAGGTATTGAATTAACCTCTTATGTACCCATGCCCTTAGACATGTACTCCAATAGAGGGCTGAAGATCTACACTCTGAGTAAATCACTGAAGCCAAGTCTCTGAACTTTAGCTAGTCTTTGAGCATGAAACTGATGTGCAAATTGTGAGCACTGCCAGCATTTTTCAAAATCATACCTATGCTCAATATTTCCCATTGCCTTCTGACTTGGTTGATATATCTTATGGAAGGTAAAATAACTACATATAACACAAAAGAGTGGGGTTTATCCTGGATATTACTAAAAATTTTGTTAAAACTACCCTTATTACAGAAATATTCATAATTACAAAGTTACTTTTAATTATATGACCTACCAATCCTTTGCAAGTGTGTGTTAATTGTAATGAATTTTACCTTTTTTATTTCAATGGACGTGCACTGCTAAAAAGGGCCATAGAAACATTAAGGTTAATTTCCTAACATTTTACTTAAAGACAAAATTCATTACAGCATCAACAAAAAGATCCAAATATTTAAATTTCCTCTAGCCTGAATTTCTACCACCATGAAGGATACATGAAGCAATTGCATGGAGGGAGGACCTTGCTGTGCTTTTTTAACAGCCCCACTTCATCCACACTCCCACTGTGGAACCAAACATACTTGTGTAGACCAGAAATCTTCAGATTTTCTGTTATCTGTGTTGAAGCAAACACTTTCAAACTCTCTATTAGTGAATATAGAAATTAAGACTATAATTTACAGTGGGTTTGATTATAGACTCACTTTGATGATTGATGGAGTGAATCCTTTCAGGTAAGGTACAAAATTCAATAAATGAGGGAAAAATCAGTCATAAGCAAGGCATACCAAAATCTTCCTAGTGAAAAATACATTTAGTCATAAAAAACACATTTTTAATTTCAAAACACCAGAGATGAACATTTTCACTTTTGAAGACAGTGTCAGGAAACATAAAGGAAAAAGTTGTCTTTAAATTTTAATTTTTTTTTTCAAAAATTGGACCATTTTTATTTCAATTTTTTATCTTTTAGTCATAAATAAAATGAAAGACATTTAGTTGACCTTCCCCCTTTTTTTTCTTTATAGTGTCTTCCACAGTAACTTCTCAACATTTTTCTCTTTTGTTAAAATCTAAATGGTAAAAATAGGCACAAAAAAATTCTAGGCATCTCAGATTCTAATGGAGCTACAGATAATAATGAAAATGTATTTTTGTGACAGTGATAAAAAATATGATTTTTTTTTAATTAGAAACTTAAAAATATATTCAAAAATCCTAAAAGGAAAGAAGCATGAAAGGAAATTCAGAACAATTTTCTAAATGAAAATCCTTTTTTTACAGCTTTTTCAGTAAGTTGTTAATTATTCTTTGCAGCCTGAAAGTCACATATTTTTCAAGCGTTTAAGTGTGAAAGGGTACAGATAAATCAGCAGGTGCCTCTTTGCTTTTCCAATAATATAAATAGCTTTAGAAATCCACCTATGTATCCCAGGGACCTTCTCAATTTTTTGAACATTCAGACCGTATCAGTTTTGACGTATGTTTGAAGAATGGGCAAAGGTTAGGGCTTGTTCCTATTTCATCTGAGTTAGTTTGGCCATGATGATTCAGAAGGAACTCATTCGTTCCCATGGCGATACGGTGAATTCTGTAAAACTCTGCTTCTGTCATTGCAAATAAAGCTCTTTTTTTTGGTGAAAACATACCAGTTGAAAGAAAATATCAGGTAACAGACAAACCTAAGGTCCTTGAAGATAAATAATTAATTTCAAAGGGATTTGCAAGTAATTCATAAACTGAAAATAGGTCAGTAGAAATCTGAGAGGACTCCAGTATGAAAAAGTGCAGAGGAACTCCAGATAGGAATTCTTAATAAATTAAGAATTTGAAAAGTTCTCTTCTGGGACGGATTCTGTTATGTGGCCCTTGGGTATCATGAAGGGTTCTTAAAGCCAAGCCCAAATCACTACCAAAGAAACAGCAAGTAATGTCTTTGCCCCTCCATCTCCTCCAGGGTGCAAGACTATTCCCTAAAGTTCACCTTGGCAGGGCTTCAGAGCCAGGAGGACACAGCCCTAAAAGGGTGGTCTGTCAGGGAGCATGAATCTTCTGAAAGAAGGCAGGAACAGGCTTTTTGGTGGAAGCACTAGGTATTTCTCTACCTGTAGTTTTTCCTGACAGCATCACAGGGCATTACCCAGATCATTACACCAAGAATTAATGCACTGCAGATCCCATTTCTTAAAAAATTGTTTTTTTAGGAAACCATGAGCTATTCCTTACAGTATTCCATTTTGGTTAAGTCACCATGACCCTTCAAGATGTTAGAACAGTGCTGAATCTAGTTCTCTGTTATATCTTTATTCATACCCCCCCAGGAAAAAAAATGAACAAACAAATCCAGACAAAGCAAACAAACAAACCAAAAATCCCCCACAAAACTAAATTCTAAATTGTCATAAATCATATCAAAACAAAGCAGTCAAGACTTAATTGTGAAAATCAGCAAGTCTACTGGTTAACACTGATGTGTCACATTTCATGGGAGTAAAATGAATTCTCACTGTATAAAATGTGGAATTATTAACACAGTATTTATTATTCTAGAGCAAATAAAAATAATTGCATTAATTAAAATAAAACTTTGCCAAATTATTTTTTATTCCAATACAAAAAAAAAAAAACATGTTAGTAGAAAATAAAAACATACAGGATTGTGTTTAGGGGGGATGTCTTTTGACCTCCAAGCAAAAACTGGATTAATTTTTTTTCACTGAAAGTGATTTAAGATGGATGTTAGTCCATTACCTGCTTTGTAATTCAGAAAAAGTGGCTCACTACTCACACAGAATATGCCTTCATCATTTTCTTAATAACTAACTAATAGCATAATCAAAACAGTTACCATCTCTCTCATTAATTCTAGCTGAGTATTTATGTTTCAGTCAGTAGTGCTTGATTTCTGTTTACTCTTTCAAGCACATGTGGAACCATAAAATCATAGTCATTGAATTATAGAATGGTTTGGGTTTGAAGGAACCTCAAAGATCATCTTTTTTGAGCTCCCCTGCCATGTACAGGGACACCTTTCACTAGACCAGGTTGCTCCAAGCCCCACCCAACCTGACCTTGAAGACTGGCAGGAATGGGGCATCCACAGCTTCTCTTGGCAACCTCAGTCACCATTAGATGATCAGGACTTTAGTTTGCTAAAATATGGCAAACATAGGTCAGCAGATGACAGGAGGACAGCCTTCAAATCAAGCAGATTAAAATCTAGATAATTCCTGCTCTCAGAGTCACACCCTGCTTTTACTTTTAGTGGTGAAAAAGTGTGCAAATGCACTCCTTTTCTTTTTGGTTTAGGATGTGAGATATAGGTGAGTTCCCTGCAGTTCAAATAAGTGAGTTAATCTAGATAACATCATGAATCTTCAGTTATACTCCTTTTTATTCAAGATTTGACCAGATGTGACTGGGCCAAAATTATCAAAGGAATGTATAAATTTCTTCTCCACCTATATAGTCTGTGGATTGATATGATGGACAGTTTATTTATTAATAAACCATGGAAAATCTACATTCTTCATTGTCCTCCACATTTGTTCTCGTGCTTTTGAATCTCTGCATTAAGTGTTTGGGTTTTTTTTACCTCTGCAATGAAATTTTATTAGACAGACAAAACTGATAACAAGCATGCTGTGTTTCAGTTTCTGGATCATCTTTCCGGACCCAGTTCTCCCCTGCTCTCAGAAGTTGTAGCACCTTTTGGAAAACAGCAGAGGAATTTTGCTCCTGTTGCTTTTCTGCCTCAGCTCATCTTGTAGTGAGTTAGATTGTGCTGTGGAATAAATTGGGTCTCCTGCCGCTGCAGACAGTGACTTTTTGTCTGTGCAGGATCACAGATTTATTTTACCATCTTTGTTTAGAGGACTGTAGCGTTGGGCAGACAAAGGTACAGGCACCTTGTGGCAGGTGTACGTGAACCATCCCAGTGAGCTCAGTCAGCCATCCAAAAATTGAGTTCTGCTATTTTTTGAACCACTTGAACAAATTGCAGTGTTCTAAGGCAGAACCCTGAGAATGAAGCTGCTGCTGGGGAACCCAACACAGACAATCCTCAGACAGGTCAAGGTAAGCTTTGCTTTACCGAGGTGTGGAGGCAACACAGCTCTGCCAGTACATCCACACATGATGTACTAATGATGAATTGAGGGTTATGTCACTCTCAAATAAAAAGGATCTATGTGAACCCTACAACTAAAACTACAGCCAGAAGGAATTAAGCTCCTCAGCAATGAGAGAAACTGCCAGAAAAATGGCAACAAATTCTCTATGCCGTACGTGCAACCGCAATGTTCATTCACTATTAAAAAATCTGTTTTAATGCTGTTTACATCCTAGTGTAGCCCTCATAAACCAAGAAGACTGGAGAGATTATTCAGACAGACACTACATAAAGGTGTTTAAGGCATAGAGCATCTTCACTGTTCACTCCACCAGTGAGACCAACAGTCCTCATGACCTGGTGATTATTTGAACTTAACCGTGGCATTTGGTGTTGGCCTTCTCTCCAAAAGCAGCAGAGATTAACCATAAATGTCACAACACTTGCTCAGAGAAAGAAGCCACCCCACATGCGGATTTGTGAAACTATCAATGTTTCATGTGTAATGTCAGAAACAGGAATCCAATTTATGGCCACTCAGGAGAGATTTTGGGATAGTTCCCGTGACATTTAAGAGAAATGCTGCTCTTGAACTGGGATTCTTGAATCTATCAAACATCATCAAACGATTTTTTATTTTAAGCTTAACAATGACCACACTTGTAACCTTGACTTGACTCTTGCCAGCCCAAGAAACAGAGTGCTCAGACACACCACTGACCTGAGTCCCCTCACAGCACCTTACCATAGCACTTCTGTGTGGCGTTGTGATAATGAGAATGGGGAAACCAAGCTGGAAGTGAACAAATCTTAACAACTGCAGGTGGAATGAGAACGCTTTAGCACACTGTTCCCAATTTTATCACTAAAGATATTGCTCTTGTTGTGGTGTCCTCTGCCCTTTTTAACAGTTTGTCCAGTGTAGACCATACGTGTATTTATATGCTCTGACAAATAGGTCAAGTTAGCATTGCACCATCCAACTGTTAGGGGCCAGTTTTATATAGAAATAAAATGAGTCTTATCAAACAGCAGAATCTGCTTGAGGGAACATGATTAGGTCTGTCAAAGGGAGCTTGGAAAGCTATCTGAGACAAAGGATTTTTAGGAGTTGTGCCAGTATAACTACCATGCAAAGCTGTTTCCCATTAGATTTTCAGGTTTAGTATAAAGGTGTCTTATGCTAGTACAGAATATCCATCTTCCTAGCCAAAAATATCTGTACAACACAGATACAAAAAGTATTTTCCTACAATAAACAATGTATTTTCCTATACAACAATACAAAAAGTATTTTCTTAATAAGTTTAATGATAACTCATTTGAAGGTGATTTGTATTGTTTTTTCATTGCTGGATTAGCTGAAGTTAAGATTGGATTAGACTTTCAGTTATGACTTATACTGTTTATTTAAATAAGTGATATGAAGAGAGGATAAATATAATATACAAAGATTTGCAAAGCTGGTATTTAGTTTCACTTCAGTTTGAAGCAACACCTTCTCCCCCCTGCCACATCTGTAATGAAAAATTAAAACCAGTAGACTGCAGTTCCAGGCAGCTCCAGACCCGGAGGTTCAGGGTAAGCAGCTGAACCCCAAACATAGAAATTTAAAAATGTCTGTGCCTGTGATTTCTGACTCAATATAACAGAGAAATGATAGCCCAGAAACCTGACATTTTTTGTCAAGTGAGCTGCAGAATACCTGGGCCTGACAAGTTGAAAGTTGTATCTTTATCCATCTGGACGTTTGGTAAAGCGAAGTTTGGGGTTTTTTTGCAAAAAACTAAGCATTATGAATGGAAGCCACAACACCAGCAGAGTTCAGCCAGAACAATGCCTAATGACATCCAGAGATTCAACAATACTAAAATATCACCATGTAGTGTTTCATACACCATGAATTAAAGTCCTTCAGTGAAAACATTAAGTCAGTGACTTTTCCTTAATATCTCTGTCTCCAAGTCACTGATGTCCCTAAAAAAAAAAAAAAAAAAAAGAGAGAGAAGCAGTTTGGATCATTCATTGATTTCAAAGCAGATATGAACCAAAAGAGAAAACCTTCCAAAGTCAGGTTGCTGGTAGGAAGGTAATGATTCATACTGCTTCTATTATAGATAGGGAAAAATGAACCTATCTGGATATGAAACAGGAATAAAACATCAAGACATGTGGGTTCTACCAGCGAACTATTAAATTGAAGTTAAAAAGTTGGCAACACAGCAAGTAAAAATCTGGAATTGTTAGATCTGCTGCCTGATTCTGAAACCAAATCATTTCAGTTTAAAATTAAAAAAAATTGAGAAGGGGAGAAAGAAAAAACAGGAGGGGTTGTTGAAGAGGGAGAGACATTTTAGCTGAACAACCTTCAAGTCCATCTGCATTTATCCAGATGAAACTGCAAAACCTCAAAACCTTTTGAGGTCCATTAATTGTTACCCTGCTGCTCAAGCTCCCCTGTGTCATCCAGCAGAGATTTTAACCTTAGTAAGTACAGGATAATGAGTGCTTATATGGCACAAAGGAACTACAGTGCACACAGAAAATAATGATTCTGTCAGTTACGAAAAAAGTATTTAGTACCATAAAGTGATTTTCCTAGTGTTGTAGTCAACTGCCTTCAATGTCTGTTGTCTCCAAGGCTGAGTGAATCACCTTTTAAATATATATAAAGATCTCCTGTGAAATCACTTTGTCAGTAGCTCAGCTGTACAAGGTAGAGATAACCTATATCAAAAATTTCTGACAGGGACTGTGCTTCCTTACCAGGTCTTTGAAACCTTCCCACTCAGTGACCTCAGGTTCCAATGAGTCACTGTAAAAAAGTCAAGCTGCTCTATGTAGGTAATGAATGCACAGATTCATACTGCTGCTATTACAGCTATGAAAAAAAAAATGAGCATTTCTGAAAACGAAAGTCTGTGGAGTTTATATTTGGAAAAAGAAATGTAACAAAATCTCACTGATTTCACAGTGTGCATCTATATTGTCAGATGGGTTCAGCACCTCTTTCACTCTGTGACACCAATCTCCAAGTCATCTGCACTGCATATATGTTGCAAACCAAGTTCTCCTCTCAGCAAAAGGATCCAGAGGAGATTCTTGGTCAGGAAGCTGCACTGCCCCAGCAGTTTGGATGTGGTGAGCCTTGCCCATTGCATGAGGCTCTACACTTGGGTGGTTCAGATATGTGCTTGCTTCTCTGAAGAAACAAAGACATGGTGAGTGTATTCATGCTGAAATGCAACATTAAGAAGAAAGGTTCTTTCCTTTCCACTCTAATCAGTCTTTGTGGCATCATTCCATTACGACAGATACATGGAATTGCTCTTTCTACCAAGGCCTAGCATGGAGCTTTGCCAAGACACACTGTGGCCAGCTAGAGGAAGGGGTAAAATGAGGTTGTCTCCTATTGCCTTCCTTTTCTTTTACTTCTTTTCCAATATAAAACCTTTACAGTTTAGGCTGTAGACTAAATGTAGTCTAAGGTGCCAAACAGCACCTGGCATTTACTGCAATGCATATGCTCTTACACAAACTCAGCCTACTATACAATTCTTTATATAGTCTTTCATTTCAAAAATCACTAAGACCAGTGTATTAAAAATGACCTCTTTCACTCCAGTTTTTTTACAGCTTTTCATAAGAAGAAAAAGTTGGAGGTGCATTTCTTATAATTCAGCCAGTGGCCGAATTGCAGGACTGCATAAGTGAGAGCTGAATGAGTTCTCTATCTTGTTAAATTGAGTCCCTACTCACCTTATCCAATAGCACCCACCAAAAGCCCTTAAGTCAAGAGCTCAGTCTCTCTAAATTTTCCTTTTAGTTTGTCTAGAAAAACAAACACTCCAGGGAATGATTCATTCCCTATAATTCCCCATAACTGATCAGTTTGGGGATCAGCTGTCTGAATTCAGCAGCTGCACAGAAGGACATGGCCCACAAGGCAGCACCATGGCTCCCTGGAGCTGTTTTTGGTATCTTACAAGTGTCTTAACTGGCTTCTTCTCCTATGAGTAAGGTTGAGGACACACATCTATGTTGCTCCCTCACACTACTTTTGAGCAGATACCACATCCAGACCTAGCTGTGCTGAAAGCCATTGCTATTCCCCCCTGCCTACCTATGCAAATACACAGCTCCCTCAGAGTAGTGCAAATTCACCCCAGAAGCATGTGGAACAAAACCCATGTTCCCTGTGTGCCACTCTTGTCTAATTAATACTCCATATGGTCTCTCAAGGAGGGAACAAGAAATCACAAGAGATGTATCTTTTTATAAACACTCCACGGAACTTCAGAAATGGTCCCATCTTCCAATAAACATCATTATTGTGATATTATGTTTGTAGACATCTAGATAGGCACTTGCACACACACATAAATTTGTCACACCTTGGAAACACACAAGTACAAGGATTTGCAGTTCATTTCAGGTCCATCTGGTCTCTGTGGGTTGTAAGCAGGGTAGTTAGTTTTATAGTTGCAAACTCAGGAGCTCAAATTCAAATCCAGCTTCTGGGCTGTGGATCGCACTCCAGTCTGTCGTCATTTACTGCTCTCAGCCTGAGGGCCATCCTCTATCTCCAGAGCAATTTTGAAGCACAACTCTCCAGTTTTGGGGTGTGGTTTTCGAACCTTTTATTTTTCCAGGCATGTGTATAAGATTTATTTTTCTTTCATATCTGTTTAATATGAAAATTGCATGCAACACACAAGGACATATAGTTTTTGTATTACCATGTTTTCTGATGGGACTTTTACTCAATCAGATGAAATGGAGGGAGTGAACAAGCTTATTCAAAAGTCCTAAATATGCATGTGTATATATAAATATATAAAAACATAAATAAATTATATTACTATTATATCTATATGGAAATAAATATATTAATACATTTATATAAATAAATATATATATATAATCAATATAAATAAAATATATAAATAAATATACATATATAAGGTACACATGGCACACATCATTATGAGGAGACCTGGCCAAGTAGAGTAAAATCTGATTTTGCCATTTGACAAATTGCGAATTTTTACTTAAAATGGATGAGAATTGTATGAATAACTTAGGTTTTTTCCTAATAAACTAAGCTGTGTGGCCATCTTTTTGAGAAATATATATGTATATATATGTCCCAATATAAAATAGTTGACAATATTTCGTATATTCATTAAAAAACATGGCAAAGGATATCACAAGCAATGAAGCTACTTCCTGTTGTCCATATTGCCCATAGCAATTGGTCCTCCGTGTGGTTTGGATGGCACAGCCTTCAAAACCTGAAAATTTCTCAAATTAATTTCTAACAGAGGTTTTACTCCAGTAAAATAGGCAAGGATGCAAAGAGGTCAATTTCAGGGAATGCATTCCTTTAAGACTCGTCACTTCTTAGGATTTTTAGGGCCAGCCCATAATTCCCTCCTGCTGTTTTTTAACTTGACAAATCAGAGTGTGACTGCATTTTAATAAAAAGTTATAGTTATTTCCTCACTGTTCTGTAACCAGCTCTTAAGGCTCTAAAGACAAGGGATGAAATATCTGAGCCCATAATTTCCTTGCAAACTGCTTCATGTTTGTAATTCCACTGACATTGCTATTCCAGATTATCACATCTGTCAAAGAATATTGACTTGCATGAACACAGCAGTTTAATTTCCAGGAATACAGTCCTGGGGAAGGGAGAGCAACAGGCAAGGGCTTGTTTCTTAGTGTATTTTCTCCAGTGCAGTGCAAGCAGGTCTGCTTGTTTCATTCTGAGACCAGTCATTTCCATTCTTCTGGCCTTGCATTTTTGTTTAATTTGACCAATGTGTTTTGCCAGACAATGAGGTTTAACTTTGCCTTCAATGCTGTTATTCACTTGAGATCAGTGCAAAATATTTCTGTGCTTTTCTTACATTTTACAATCCTTATACAATGTGTGTATTTTTCCTGTTAATCCCTTTGGAATGACTTCTGCATACCCCTTTGGAATTAGTTCTTCAAAAGCACTGCACAATATTTAAATACAATTCAGACTGAAAACACAGCCTTGAAACGTTTTGTCCCAGCAATACTCTGTTAGTAGATCTATTCTCTGTATAAAATGTTGTCTTCTTTCAGTTCAGCTTAAAAAGATGAACATTTTCTTTCTTGAAAAGACAGGTAGATACTTCAGCTCTTGAACTACAACATGACAGAGCACGAATTTTAAAAGAAAACAAATCTGCCTGTTTTTTCTTCAATTAGGAAAACATTTACAGTAAGTAAAAGTTATCCCCGTGTGTTTGTGAAAGGCACAGGAAGTTTTAGCAGTAAAATTGGAGCTTTGTACTCCCTTTTATATATTCTTGAAGCACAGAAATTAACATTTTTTTGACCAGAGTACAGCCTCATTAATCTTGGATGGCAGCAGATATAAGAAACATAGAAAATGGGCTTCTATCAACCATAACTCAAAAAAATTCTATCCTTTCAGAGTGAAGAGCATTCCCATTTTGCATAATTTAACTCTACAGCTCTGCTTAAAACATAATGTGCTACCTTTACTAACCAATGTAGTTTTTTTTTTATTTCAATTCTACTTATTCTACAATCTTCAGAAAAATATATCCATTGAAGATTCAAATTTAGAAAGATGGGTAGCTTCTGAAGTTCTGTTGACAGTTTTCCTACAACCAGAGGACATCATGTAATCTTAATGATTTGGGATTTCCATCTGATTGAACCCTGCCTTTTGCTCACCTGCAATGGATTTTCTTTTCTTAATAGTGAGGAAGAAAGTAAATATATATTTTTCAATCTATTGTTTTCCACATCTTTTGTGCACAGATAAATTGCATGTGATTCCACTTCCAAAACTTCAAAGAAAGATCTGTGTAAAGTGCCTAAAGCTCTATTCACAGTGAGAGGAAGCAGGAGATTCTCAAAATCTGACCTTACATGAGTCTACAGATTAGGAAAGCCTTTTACAGAGAGATGACATCTGCACTCCATTTAGACTTTGATTATTTGTCTAAATTTAGACTGATTCAGTACTAAAAACTGAACTCCATCCATTTGCCTTCAGATGCTTGGTATGACTTTGTTTCTTTCATTGTATTGATTTGCAAAGTTCTATTTGAATGTAAATCTATATATTTTCCATATTAATTTAAATGTACAGTACATATATCCCACTTTGTGCCAGTGTTGATTTTTGCTGGAAAGGGTTCTTCAGAACTGACAATTTCTACCATTATCTTCTGTGTTTAAGCTGTGCTTCTCTTGCTGGCAATTAAAAACTCTTACATACCTGCAGAGTTCACCAAAGTAGTTTTGGGAGTTTTCCATCTCCTCTGAGCCACCATTGTGCACTTAATTGTGAATTACTCACATCTTCATGCCTGAGGTATCCATCCTTGCAGTGCTTCAGATCTTCCATCACCTCAAACATGTGCAAACACTGTGGCTCAGGGGTTTTAGCAGACAATTTCTTTGGCCTGGAAGAAATTATTTTGTCAATGGTGAGTTCTGAACCTTTCAGTAGCCTCCTTCTGAGTGCTTTGCCATAGATGGTCTCATAATTTAGTCAGATGTTAAGGACCAAGTTAAATCAAAAACTGAAAGGTATCTTCGTATAGCTTGAGATTGTACAAATTCCTCCACAATTCTTGCAAACCTCTTTTTTCTGTGTCTGTCTAACAATTGTTCTGATGACTCATTTTTATGTGAAGTGTGAAGTACTCCTTGAATTTTTTACTTCACTTTCAGAGTTGGCCTCACTGCTTGAGTTACTGAAAACCATTTAAAAATCAAGTAGTTCAAAACCACCTACTGTCAGAAACCAGGCTGTCTTCTGTCTTCTCTTTTAGTTGCTGCCCCATTCCTTGTAGTTCCTTTTAAACTTCCTCTAGTTGTTCTCCAGATTTTCCAAGGGGTTTAACTCTGCTGGGTTCTTGAACAGCCCCTTTCTTCTATTCAGACATAGCCCAGTTGATTTTATTCCTGTTCCACTGTTTGGCTCAGCAGCCATGGAGAACAGGGAGGTGGCACAGACCAGCTCCACTTCACCAAGGCACTCTTAAAAGTCAGAAAAACCCAAAGTTTACAACTTGTCATTTTCTTCCTATTTTCACAGACAAACACAGATTAAAGGGGAAGTTTCCCAAGAAATGAGGGGGTAGCAAGAGACAGGACACTGAGAAGTTGAGATGAGAAGCTCTGTGGAGAGCTCAAAATTGGTGTGGCCTACTGAGAAATGTCAGACTTGTTACAAAGAGAATCAGACACTGATGAGCCTAAATAACAAACAGTGCCTCTGCCTTTGTATTCTTCCTCTTGTATCTTCCTAGCTGCTGGGCAATTAATATCCTTTGAGGCAGATAAAAAAAGAGTAATGGCATCTCAAGGGAATTGGCAACCTGAGCTGCAATTGTTGCTCTATTGAGGTTTGTTCTGCCACCTTAGAAGACCTGCACTAGAGGAAATGGACATATCTCAAAAAAAGGAAATGGTATAATTTTTAGCAAAAGTATAAAAATAAGTTGTTGATGCTATTCTCAGATTCGCCTTTTTATTCTTCAGAGAGTTTGGAAATAGTGTCATTATCTATATAAGAGCAACTCCACTCAACCGAAAAATTTGCTCCTCTTAACATTTGGTTTTGTACAATATTGGCATAAAACCAGAATATTCTAAAGTTTTTCAATGAGGGGAACAAAAAACCAACAAGAGAATACAGCCAACAGTCCAGCTAACTAGGTCACTTAGTAGGGATAGGAACTCTCCTTGCATGTCTTTGTTTCTTTCTGTATAAATAACTAAACTTTCCCTATATTACAAAGGGGTGGATTCACTGTCCATGGCCTGATACAGGAGCCGTGGCTAGGCTACAAGACACTAATGGAAAGGCCTCATTTCTTAATTATATAGATCAGAGATTTGATCTGTTCATAAATCCAAGTAAATCTTGTAGTTACTGGCATGTGGTTGTCCTGTAATGAAGGTCACACTTTTTGTGTCCCCAAAAATCCTTCCCTGATGCCAAAAAAATTGTATACATTACCTAGAAGACACTAGAATACTTTGAAGACATTTTTTTTTTCCTCTAAAGGCTTTAATGGCTAGGCTCTTCATTGAAAAATTTGTAAGCAGTTCTAGAAAAAAGTTGGGTTGGGATTTATGGGCAGGTAACTGATAAAAATTGACAAGTGTTTCATAAGAAGAACATTTTTGCAATGTGTATATTTTCTTCAGATGTAAATATAGTAAAAGTTAATCACCTTCAACAAAATTAGAACACTAAAAATATTTTAGTAAAATAGATTTGTTGTTTTAAATTGAGATTTGTGAAAAAAGTATTTGTAATATTTCACTGAGAAATAGGTCTCTATTTTTATTAATAAGCTTTACATCTCTTATTTTATTTACAATGTACGTTATCTGAAAGTCTGCTAGTTTTTCTCATTGATGACAATAGAGTTACATCACCACTACAACATTTCAGTTGTCTGCTGACACGGTGGGATGGAAATAATATAGGTAGACACTGGCAAAAATGGAGTTATGCAGGGATAATCAAGCTTCCATAAATGAAGGAAACATTTTTACATACAAAACATTTTTTTAAGGGCAGAGTGAAAGGATATTAGATTTGTTTGCAAGGAATTGGCACATAAAATCACTGCAGAGTTCACTGCTCACTCGTCATCACAGGGCAGGGCTGAGTGCCGTGCAAACACCTGACCCGTGTCTTTGGATTCCAGCACATCACAGCAGCCTGTGGCTGTTTTGATGGGAAAGAAGGAGTGATGAAACAAATTGGGTATTTCAGCCTCTGCTCTACCTCAGCTTAAAACACAAGATGCTGTGAGTGTTGCTCTGTTGTACGCTGATCAATGTGATTGCACCTTTGAAGATGGCTGTACATCACGTAGCAAAGATATCTTTGATTAATCCCCTCCTGGTTAGTTTAAGTGATAGAAAGCCCCCTGAGGACTTAAACTTGCTCTCCTTCTTTTCAGAGATCAGAGACAAATAGTTTCTTCCTGTGTTATTCTTGTCTTGTGTAAAGAGGATTTGTACAAGGAAATCCCTGGTGTAAACAGTATTGAAAAATTGTTCTAAAGGATTAAAGCTTCTCTAACGATCTGTCCCAGGGAGTGTGTCTTCCAGCAGCTGCTCTCATGTAGAGAGGTCTGGGCTTCAAGTAATGAGGCAGTGCAATATACAGAATTGTTTTAACAAGATGTGAAATACAGAGGCCTCACTCTATTCTATTTATTAGAACAAAAAACAATGACAATTCTTGCTGCTTAAAGTGAGGTAATTTTGCTCAATAAATTATATACTCAAGAGCACACTGGTATAGCACCAATTTTTGCCTCTTTCTATGCCTTGAGAAAAAAAGCAGGTGAGTA
Organism: Parus major; assembly: GCF_001522545.3. NCBI lineage: Eukaryota > Metazoa > Chordata > Aves > Passeriformes > Paridae > Parus > Parus major. The sequence goes on along the minus strand of NC_031769.1, from coordinate 10,685,152 downwards.
TTAAGGAAGTAGGATAAGGATGAAATCCTATAGCTCCTCTGAATTCTCAGACTTCTCCTGTACTGCTACTTTAAGATGAAAAGAAAATATTTTTTTTCCCAAGATCAGAATGTTGTCTGATGTAATTTCTAATTCAATAAAGAGAAATGCTTGTAGGACTGTCAAAAAAATCTCTACAGCTCACTAACCTTTCAACAGCTTTATCCAATATTAATTTCTCTTCTCTATTTAGGCACTGCCAAAAAGACAAAATTTTGTACCTGAAGTAGAACTTTAGTCAGGAATTTGAGTATCCTTCAAATTCATTTGTTTTCTCTTACTAAGTAGGCATTTATTAGTTTTTCTTCTAGACCAAAGTTTTTCTGCTTACCCTTAGAAAAGGTAGAACAGTTCCATTTCATGGTTAGAATTGTATAAACATCCTGCCCATTACTCATATTTGAAAATACAGAAGCCAATGGAGCCATAGAACTATAAGGTCATATTTGCTTAGAGCAAAATCTGTGTCAAAGATTTCAGTCTGCCTGTAGTTATTTTCTTACAGCAGGGAGACTACAGAGGAAAGGGAGATGCAAACTGAATGCCAAAACAACAATATAAAGAATTCTTTTTGTTCCACAAAACAACTCAGAGGGGAGACATAAAAGGAGAAATAAAACATTTGATGCTTCTCTGTATAAATTGTGACTCTGGAAAAGAACTACTGTTTGGACACATGTATCTCTACGCTGTGATCAAATTAAAATGGCCTGACAAACTCAATTCCTATTGTTTTAGATCTTCCTAAAACTTGACTTTTGCAAAGATCATTTGTATGCTCTTATTTGTTTACATGTGAATGGGAAATTCTCCTTTTTCTTAAAAAAAAAAATAAATCTATATGTGAAATATGTAAGATTATATAAATCAAAAATGATGCAATTATATAAATCAATAATGATGCATGTTAAATTTACTGCCATCTGGGATGTAAGTCATTGGAAGAATAGATAACATCTTCTTAATAGACTTCTTAGTTATCTTCTTGACAGACTACCTCTTTAGTCTGTTTTAGTCTCAAAGTTATGGAAAGAAATCCAGATACTTGTGCATCTGCCCCAGGAGCATGGCCTGGGTGACAGATCACCTGTCCCTCTCCTGACACCTTTCACTTCCCATCTCTATATCCTGCATCTGTTACCCTCTCCCCTTGCATGGTCTCACCTCTCTGCTCCTCTCTGCCTCGGTCCATTGCTCAGGAGACATGAGCTCTCCCATGGATATCCTACTGGAATGCAATGTGGCAAACTGATACATGCTTAAAGATGGCACTGAAAGAGTTCATTCCACCTTTCTACCTTTCCCATTGATCTTACTTCTGTCTAATGTCTTGCCAGACTTAGAGCCTGAATCTGCCTCAAAGCAGTCCTGATTGCATTCTCCCCATGCATCTTTGGAGTCTCCAGCACTTGCACCCCTTATCCAGCTTTTGATCCTGGTCTCACCAGCGTCCTTCTCATGGAGCAGCTGCTGTTTCACAGCTCTTCTCGCAGCCCTTTCACACCTCTTGTTCTCCCTGCTGTGTGTCTCCCTGTGCTGTGGTCACATTGTTCCATTTCCATTCTCTACCCAACTTTCACTGCTGCCTGGGAGCAGAAGTGACTTGCTGCTGGGCACGAGGGGCTGCCAGGTTCACACCTGAGCACCAAATTAGTCCAGCATAGTGAATCCGAGGTGCCTGTGGTATATTAATATGGAGGAGTGCAAAAAAGAAGTTCTTTAGTAGAGGCAGAGGTGAAACCAAGTAGACTAGGCAGGGTCTTTAGTTATTAAAAATCAGCATAATTCCATTATTTTATATTTGCAAACTCCCCATCCTTGTGTATGAAATGAGAACATTGCTAACGCAGCCCCCATTTCATCAAGGCACTTCAGCATATATTAATCATCTATATTTGTTCAGCAAAGTATTAAGCAGATGTTTTACTTTAATTCTCACAGAGGTCAGCATATAAGAGCATATTTAAATGCTTATGATAATAGAATTAGGATGAAGCATCTGGGCCTAAGAATAAAAGAAATCTGCTGCACAAAAACTAAAATAAATCTGAAGAGATAAAAATATTAGATTAATTCTTCTTTTACAGAACACCAGCTGATCAGACACATCATCTAACTTCAGTGCACTTCTGTAAATTTGATGCCTTCCATAAATTTATTTTCTTAGATGCATTTCTTGGTCAGCTAAAATTGTCCATATAAAGACTTCAGTTACTTTTCCGATCTGTACTTTCCCCCTCCCTTTTTTTTGCCATGCTTAATATATGATCAAGAGAGAAAATGAAAAGGAGAGAAGGACTAAGGAAAGCAATCACAAATTTTCTAGTTACTGCTGAAATAACTCCCTGAAGATGATGTGCTACACTTCCTTTCCATTTTTAGTTGGCAATCCTCAAAAGCACATCAGATGAGTGACCTCTTTTGTCCTCTCCTTGTCCTCAAACATTAATTAGTTTATGCTTTGTGACTGACTCCTGCTGACTAGTATCTCTGAAGTTAATCATGTCACTAGGGACATTTGTGTAAGCTTAGGTTCTGTGTAATGGCACTAATTATAAAAGGAGATGTAAGGTTATTTGGCTACAGAAGTGTGTTTTTTATAAGGTTACAGAAAAACAAGAAATATTTGCAGATATCACTGGTGAGAGGAACCAGTCAAACATGAACTGGTTTCATATTGCTCACCAGTTCATTAACACCTCAGTTTGTCTTTCTTCACTCTCCCTCACCCATGGCAATGTTCTATGGCAATGGAATTAGACATTGTTGGGGGAAAAGGAGTAAGGCTTTAGTGCAAATTTCTGCAGAAAAGCTTAGTGCAAGCAAGAAGGTGAGATGGAGGACAGGGTCCTTGAGATAATTTTTATAAGAATAGAGGAATGTATCTACCTTTTTTATATATCCTTGGATGGGGCCTTCATATAACTATGAGGGTGATCAGTACCCTGCTCTTTGAAGTGAAATTATACTCTGAAAAGCACCTGAAAATGTAGGTTTTTATGTGCATTTTGTTTGGGAATGGAGAGTTCTGGCTTTTAAAATGTTGGTTTCCATTGCCCTGACCCTGAAAGGCAGAGTGAGGTCATCTTTTGCCAAAAAGCTGCAATTTTGACCAGCAAAGATATTGGGAATTCTTACAAAGTTAACACTGGTTGTTCTAGCAGTAAGTCATGGTGTTTGTCCTGGTTTTCTGGCTCTGAAGGGATCTTCTTTTAGGACAGCAGTACAAATACAGATGAACTGAGAAGAAGTTTGAAACTATCTGTGACACTCATTACATTCTCTTCACTTTGTGCATACAGCAAGAAACTGAAAAAAAAAACCACTAGAAAGCAACATTTTTAACCACTGATATGAAAAGAGAAATGACATAAAATTTTACCAGTAAAAAGTGGATTTAAACTAGAAATTGTGATGTTTGTATTTAAGGGGGTAAAATTAACTAATGAATAAGCTGAAACTATGTCTAAAATTAATGGATGATCCTATAATATTTCAGATAGGATGGGTTAGGACAGGACAGGACTGATTGACTGCATTTTATGTAATATGCCACTGGAAGCATGAAAGTGCCAGAAAATGTGTCCTGACTATAAGGATATAAGGAGGATAAAGATACCTATTGAAATCAGAATTCTGACCCTCATAGAACACCTCCTGCAGTAAATGTGGATAACAGAGCAGCTGTTTCAATAACTAACATTCCCCACAAATGACAGCTTGAAGACTCATGCCAATGTCAATCATTTCTCCTGATGTAAAGCATTCCTCCTGGAATGCTGGATCTTAAGTGCAAATGAGATAACCTCACTTATCCTGCCCTATCAAGAACAGGAACCAAAATGTCTTCATTTGGAAGGCGCTGGCGGCGCGATCCAAGCCCAGCAGAGACCCTTTTGCAGAATGGCAGCCAGTGACAGGCTGCGAGACTGAAATGTTCTTCAAAGTTTCAATCACCCAAGGTGAGAAAAGACAGCATTTCATCCATATGCTCCCATTGCACACATTTTAAAGGGGCATTTAAGCAATTTAAATCAGGGACGGCACCGATCCCATAATTGTACCTAAATATTTTGTGAATATGTGCAGTGAAAATGTAATTTCTGCCTAGGACACTGGTTGGTATATTACTTCCTACAGCTATTTGTTTGAATGCAGAGCACACTGAATTTCTGGGAAACTATTGTATTTCAGTATGCCATTATTCATTTCAAGTAAAACACATCAAAAACTATATTCCAATGTGGTCCAAAACTATCACCACAACTAGGAGTTGAACAGGCACAGCTCCATCAGCCTTTCCTCATAAGAGAGATGCTCCAGTCCCATAATCATCTTCATAGCCCTCTACTGGACCTGCTCCAGGAGCTCCATATCTCTCCTGTACTGAGGAGCCCAGAACTGGATACAGCACTGCAGAGTGGCCTCACCAGGACAAAGGACAGGGGTAGGATCACCTCCCTGCCCACCTTCCCAATGCAGCCCAGGATCCCATTGGCCTTGGGCTCAAGGACAGCTCATCATCCCTCAGGACCCCCAGGTCCTACTCCACAGAGCTGCTTTCCTGTAGGTCAGCCCCTAACCTGCATTGGGATTACTCTTCCCCAAGACCCTGCATGTGCTTTGGTTGAGTTTCAGACTGTTCTGCTCTTCTCTGCCCATCTCTCGACCTGTTGAGGTCTTTCTGAGGGGCTGGCCAGCATTTTGGGGGACCACTCCCAGCTTTGTGTCATTAGTGAACCTACTGAGGAGGCACCTGCCCCTTCATCCAAGTCATGGATGAAAAGGTTAAACAACACTAGACCCAACATTAAATTCTGGGGGACACTACTAGTGACAGAACTCCAGCCAGACCCTGTGCCATGACCTCTCAGTGCACCTCACTGTCCACTCAGTCCATTCACACTTCCTGAGCTCGTCTATAATGATGTTGTGAGAGATAGTGTCAAAAGCATTGCAAAAATCAAGGTAGACAATATCCACTGCTTCCACCTCTTACATCCAGGTAGTAGTTTCATCATAGAAGGCATCAAGGTTTTTGTCACTCAGTTCTTCACTTGATCCTACAAATCCTAAAATCAGTAACCTTTCACCAAACTGGGTGTGAGAAGGAAAAGCTAATGTCATTTCCATCTTGGAAATGGAAAACTCTCAGTCAGGTAGAAATGGCATTTTGAGGTGGGTTTTATCTTACACAGCTTCAGCTATGTAAATGCTAAGCTTCTCTGTGGTGTGAGCTGGCAATGGAAAACTATCCTGAAACAAATATTCCTGAAGGTTTCTGTCTCTCTCTATCTACTGTTGGGAAAGCCTGTGAAGAGCCTTGGCCCAGACACCAGTGGTTTTATGTCTAAAGGTTGGATAAATTAATTTTCTCCATGGCCATCATAATAACTGTCACAATAATCTTTAGTTATTACAGTAAGTCCTTCAGCACAGGAAATATCTTTGTGGATCAGTTTTCCTGCATTTGATTAATTGCCCTTTCCTCAGTGCTGAGCCCTGTCTAGAGCACTGAGTAATCTCCAGCAACGTAAATCACTGTAAAACTTCTAATGCACTTCAGTGTTAGAAACCCTGGTATTTCAAATTCCCTATGTTTTATATGAGATACCATATTCATCCCATCAAAAACCAAGCTGCTTCTGCAAGGGCACTGTAGTGATTCAAATAGAAATGTTCAGAAAAAAAAAAAAAGAGTAACACCAGGTACCTAATAGGGTTAAACAGAAAATCAGATTTTAAATATTCATGATACTAATAACAATAATGGGAATTTTCCATTTGCAAGGAAACCCAATCTAAAACTATCTTTCATGGAACATCATTCATGGTGGTGTAATGACAAAGTGATTTCCACCTCGAGATAGGTGAGTAACACTCCCCAGGGGAATTAGTGTTGTTTTGTCTGCGTGTCTTCTGAGTTTTGAACTGGAATGAAAAACTGTGTTACTCTTCTTATTGCAATAAGGAAGGCAGGAGAGGTCTGCATTTTCTTGGATAAATCCTTGTTCCTGATAAAAACAGGGGTGTGTTATAGACCAACAAACTTGAAAAATAGCAATGCCATCTCTTCAAAATATTTGTGAGCCGGGAGTCTGCAAACAGGGTACAGTTAGACATGAGCTAAAAGAATTTGCAAAATTGTGGCCACTTGATCTGTGCCTCACAAAAAGCATGGACCTCTGAGGGATTATACTTATTAAAAATCTGATGAGATTCATGCTTTTTAAATACAATATAGCTTAATCTAAACTGAAGAGACTTTAAAGGAGCTGTCCTATTTCTTACTAACTCCAGTAGAGTCAGTCCGTGTGCTATGATGGCAAAAATGTCTTTAAAAAGATAAACACCTTGAAGCAAAGGGTGCTACTAAGTCTTCATCCCCATTTACAGGATTTATTAAAATAATATAAAAAGGCAATAATAGAAACCATCATTTTATCAAGGTGACTTTCAGAAGGGACATTTCAAAAGAAAAATCTGCAATTCTTCTCACATAATACACAATGCATACAGTCTGCAGCCACCTAACTGAACAGACTGCACTTAAAGCTTTCAGCATGTTGGTGGAAAGATTAGGTATGTTAATTGAATAATTGAAGCTTTATATAGTGGTATTTATTCTAGATGAATTTATAATTTACTATTACAGAATGTTGTAACAGATTAATATCCACTTATCAGTCTCTGAACAACCCTGTATCCACTACAAGGAAACTCACTGAAAGATGGAATAATCACACTAATAGAATAAATGTGCTGTTCACAGGGCAGTCCTTTTATTTAAAAGGACATGTGAGGCATCAGCAAGGACAGAAAGTCCTTGGAAAGGGCCAGTATTAGCCTAAAGGAGATATCTGGAGATGTTCTAGGCTTCTACTGAAAGCAAATATTAGCATAAACTTCAGCAATAGACAAAAAACAGGTAATGTGACTTGGTCCTTTGCATTGCTGAGCATCAGGAGTAAATCCTTTCAGTTTCACAGTCCATCTGGATAATGAATGTGAATATTCAATTAAGTTAATAAAGATACAGGACATCAGTACATTCACATCAAGGTGATGTATGAACTACTATCTAATGAATGCCTGATAGGTATATCTGAACTTAATTAACCCTTATACTGTTCAAAATGAGAGTTTTAAGCACCTTACAGCTAGATTGCCTGTATTTGTAGCAAATTGTCAGTTATCAACACTTATCTCTCCTTCTAACAAAGCTTAAAATGCAAACAATGCAAGAAGAGTACTGAAGCAGAATACCAGGAGGTATAAAGCTTAAATTTATTATTAAAAAAAGAAAAAAGCCAAAACCTAATGCATAATTTTACCAGATTTTTAATAGTTGTACAGAAAAGCTCATCATTTTCAAAAGCAGATTTGCGCACTCCATCACCCCAGAAGCCAGGGTGCCATGCCATGGTTTGAGCCCCCAGTCTGTCTCATTGGGTCACTGGTACAGGCACTTGAACAGATTGGTATCATATATAAGGGAAATATAGGGACTGCACAGGGGTTCTTTGTTTACAAGGGATTAATTCAGCACCTTAACTTATTTTGAATACAAGTCTAACAACATGATGCAAATTCTGTGTAGGACTAAAGTCTGAGATCTGTACCTGAGGTAGAGATCTTTTCCTAGTATACCAAGTGGGCAAAAATAGGCACTACTAGGTTGCAATTAATTTTATTCTAAAATTGATATAACATGTATAACACCCAAGAATTGTCTATGCTCCACTGACAAGAAAGGTAGCCTAAAGCTAGATCTAGAATACTCATTGTAGGCACTTTTGGTTTTATTGAAATCAATTAGAACTTTGATGAGTGTTAGATATCCAAACAGAGTTATTTTTTCTCCTGCTGTCTTTGGTTACAAGTATAATTTTTTTTTCAATCAACACTGAAAAGAAACAGCAATTCACAGGCAAGTATGTGAATAAGCTTACAGCTGTACTGATGAAGAATTAGGGCTATAGGAAGTACAAGTTACACTTAGAGTACATGAAGATCACAGAAAGCATCAGCAGGATAATCCAGAGAGCATCAAAAATGTGTTTAGGATCTAGCCCCCAGTGCTTTTCTGGTGTGTGTAAGGGATTTACTACTGAGATGACAATTCGGTTTGCACCAGAGCAGAGCCCTGGTAAAAATGAGAGTTACATTTCTAAATAAAATATATTTCTGTGTCTTAGAAGACAAGGCTTAATCATACCTCTTTGAAATATTAGCAGCAAATGTTGGCACTACAAAGAATAACACTGTCACTACCTAAAGTTGTCCTAAGATAAGGATTTACCACATTTCAGTGGTAATTCTTACCAGTGTAGATTTTGGTTCTATATGCAGATATGAACAGAGAGGGGTTTAATGATCAGTATATGCTTTTTTAGTTTAGGAACATGTTTTATGAGAGATTATATATGTGACAACCCCTCTGTTTTTATCTTTATATGCATTTGAGACAGGCACAATCTATTTCTTTTGATAACATAAATATAGTTTTATGAACATACCTTAACACTAACAGCAGTGAGGCAGAGACCACATCTCCTGGCAAATTTGTGCATATAAATAGAAACATTTTTTAATTTTTTTTAGATTGTGCTTGTGTTTTGATGTGTAGTCCAGGGATGTAGCACCTGGGAAAATGCAACTCTTTCAACATAAGGCATCATATTCTGATATCTACAAGATCTTGATTTTTTCCACTGAAAACATGCCAGTTTTCTTCAAGATGAAGACATGCATGAGTTTTTCAGAGTAACTTGAATAGACAAGATATTAGATATTAGTCACAAGTGCTATTTTCACATCTCATTTCTATTATTAAGCAAAATTGCAGCAGCAGTTCAAACTTCAGACATGCCTAGGTAGGAAGCTAAGAGAAAAAATAATAATGAAAAAGAAAAGCCCTTTCCAAGTGCAAAAGACACAAAGCATTGATCAAGAAAATAGTGACTGAATGAGAGTAGCTATAGCTGAAAGCCCTCTGCCAGAGTAGCTAATGGCCATTTATGCAGGAAAATAAAATTCCTGTATGCACACAGAGATGTCAAACACAACTGTAAATGTGAAGAAATTCTTCAAACACAATGTGACCACAAGCAAAACGCTTCCATGCCTGGTCACTGTATTTTAAAAGTAAAATAACATAAATAAGGACTGAGAAGAGGACAAGCACAACAACAGAGAGATTCAAATACTCCTTTGACAACTCAAAATGTTTAGAGAAATTGCTATGTAGGCTTTTAAGGGAGAGAAAACTGCACTGAGTCTGAGAAATAACTCTGCAAGAAATTAAAGTGTTTGAATGGAAATTGCAGTCATATCAGCAAACGAAGTAAAACCTACAGTATAAAACCAATCTGGAGATTTATGGGTTTTTATGTTTAAGCAGTGAATTTCTTCCATACCTGCCTCCTACTGCAGCTCCTGCACTCACAGAACTCTTCTTAGCAAAGACAAATATCCAGAGACTTAAAGAACCCCAAAGCCTAACAAAGTCTTTGTCCATAAAATTCAAAATTAGGTTAGACAACTGAAGTTAAGCTGTTATGATTTACATGACTGGCAGCTCCACACAACACTTGACAGCCACGTGTCCTGAGCATGTGTCCATTCACCTGCCCTAAACAAGACTGAAATTTGCACTTCTGGGTTACAGCAAGATTCTTTAAATGTGCTACAGTGCATATGCCCACAGTGGGGCAAAGTGTGGTGACAAGCTACTCAAATGCCCAAATTGGTGACAGGCAATGCTCAAGTTCCACAGGGGCCATGTGAAGTGTCTGCTCATGCACTGAGACCAAATGACTTCTTACAGTGGTCTTCAATATCTGTTTTGTGCTTTAAAAATGAATTATTTGAGTTCTTTCTCTCACTTAAGTCCAACACCAGATGCTTTTACTCTTTTTAGAGTATCACATATCTGAACCAGGGTAGATGGGTAAGTTTACCTGAACTAGGGTACATTAAATGTGTAAGTGATGCCTGTGAGATACTACCATGGAAAATTAGGGTTTACAAACTAAAAGTTCCTTCAGAGGTGGTGGCATGTTGATAAAAGACAATTTCCATCTCAAGTTCAAGGAATGAAAAATTGTGTAATCCTGTGGATTAGGTGAAGGCCCAAAGAATCAAGATACACCAGGAGAAGAGTGAAATTGGAAAAAACTCCAAAAGTCCCAAAAGATACCTATGCAGCCACTATTAATATTGATTTCTTAAAAATAAAATCATTGCAGTGTTCCCTTAAATCAGGAATACTTTTGGAAAAAAGTATGTCTCCAGCCCTCATTTTAAATCAAGTTTCAAAATCTCATCTCATTGTAAATTTGTGTTGCATCAAGAAGCATATTCATGACTAGGCCAATCTCAAGTCTTTAAAAATTTTAACATCAAAATCAAATTTTTAGATGTTATTCAGAAAGTGTAAAACAACCCATCAAGGATCATGTGGAAAATTCATGCAGTGTGCCCCAGCTGCATTTCTCAAACAGAGGTGAAAGAAGGAAGGACATTAACCGTCTTGGAATGTGTCCTACATTCCCTCCTCTCTAGTCTTCTGAATTTGTGCAGCCATCTCCTAAGGACCATATATCCCACCTGGAGATAGGCCTGCCAGGTCTGGGGGCTGAATTCATCCTCTGAGTTACTTCTGACCTCTCACCAAGATTAGTTTGGACTAGCCAGTGAACTATCAAATGACTCCCTTAAAGAATGGGAGGCCCTGAAGAGAGACATGAGCAAACTGGAGGGCTGGGCAATCACCAGCCATATACAGTTTAACAAGGGAAAATGCCAGATTCTGCACCTGGGATGGGGCTACCCTGGATGGATGGATGCATGGATGGATGGATGGATGGATGGATGGATGGATGGATGGATGGATGGATGGACTGGGGAATGAGAGGCTGGAAAGCAGCACCATGGAAAGGGACCTGGGGCTCCTGGCTGAGGGCAAGTTGAACAGGAGCCAGCAGTGCCCTGGCAGCCAGGAGGAACAGCCCTGTCCTGGGGGCATCAGGGACAGCATCACAGCCAGGCAAAGGAGGGGATTGTCCCACTCTGCTCTGGGCTGGGACAGCCTCACCTCCAGTGCTGGAGCTGTTTGGAACCACAGTATAAAAAAAAACATTAAACTATGAGAGAGCATCCCAAGGAGGGCAACAGAGATGGTGAAGGGCCTTGAGGAGAAGTGTGTGAGGAGTGGCTGAGGTTCCTTGGTCTGTTCAGCCTGGAGGAGGCTGAGGTTGAGACTGACAACCTCACTGTAGTTACAGCTCCCTTGTGAGGGGAAGAGGATCTCTGCTCTGTGGTGACAGGATCTGAGGGAACGGCCTGAATTTGTGCCAGGGGAGGTTTAGGTGGGATATTAGAAAAAGGGTTTTCCCCCAGAGGGTGGATGGGCACTGAACAGGCTCCACAGGGAAGGAGTCACAGCACCAGTCTGGCAGAGCTCTGGAAATGTTTGGACATCTCAGGCACATACTGTGATTCTTAGGGTTGTCCTGTCCAGAGACAGGAGCTGGATTTGATGATCCTTGTGTGTCCCTTCCAACTCAGCATATTCTCTGATTCTGTGACTAATTAAGTCAGGTCACCATATCTATGGTGCACACTTTCTACAAAAAAATGCAGAAAATAAAGGCAGCTAAAGATTCCAGGGCTAAATCATAACTTGTTAATGAAGGTGTATGAAAAGATGCAAAGCTTTCATTTTCCTGTTACTAAAAAGAAATAAAATAATTACATTAGGTTTAGCACTAAAAATAATGAAGTTCTAGCAGACAAGAGAATACTTTGGTTACCAGAAAATACCAAGTAAATGTTAAACAGAGCTCCATGTGCTGTCCTAGAGAGTGTGAAAGAGGCAGAATTATCCTAAACCTTCATATTATGCTGGATCTGTACCATCTACTCATTCTTATCTTGCAGATCAGAAACTCAGGCAAATGAAGAGCAACTATTTTAATTTATTCCTCCAATTTAGGGTTATTTAGGGTCTTAATGCAAGACATCCCTGAATAGTTTGGTAAATTGACTTAGGAATGAGGACACATTTCTAACAGGTTTACTCAGCAGTTAGTTTTGTAGATCAAGAGAAAAAAAATATAAGTGGAAGTAGTATGAAGAACATATTGTTTCTTTCAGATAAGAAATGTTTTATGAATTCCTATGAAGTGTAGGAAAATGCATAATGAAAAATTATGCCATCAATAATATAAAATGGAAGGAGAGAAATAGAACAAGTTAGGCCTGCAGCACTTTATTTATGTAAAATAGCTCTTCTATAACCTTGTCCTGATAAACCAAGAAAAAATATTTAAAACTCTTTTTTATAAATCTCTATGTTTTTGCTCTACTGTTGAAATAAGATAGACAGTAATTAGTAAAAGATACTGAGTACAGCACCATGTCTTTAAAAGCAGCATATATGAAATATTTACTTTGACAGTGTTTAAGTCAAGGGTGTAAAAGGAAAAAACCCTACAACTTATTGCTCATTCCATTATAATACTTCCTATCAGTAGAAGCACAGTGGGAGATACTTACCTTTACTTATCTCTGGCAGTAATGCTGTTTGCACAGGTGACATAACAATTTTTATGCTCAAAGGCACACTTAGTGATACAAATAATTGTCTTAGTACTATATATGAACCTGCCTGTACTCAGCAAATGTGCAGGGAAAAAAGAGAAAGGGCTAGAGGAAAAGTATGATGTGGTTAACTTCTGCACCAGAGTGCAGATGTTCTGTCATAATAATTAAGGATTTGAGTCTTAGCATTGTCCTGCCACACACAGTGCACCACATTCAGCTATGAGATAGGAGGCGGTTCCCCAGGTGTCAAAGCTGTTGTCCTCAGAGTGGGGTCATTTGAAAGGAAGGACAAAAACTGATCCAATGTCATCAGCTCAGAATGGATAAACAGAGCTCTGCCAGCCTGTAATAGCAGAGGAGCAAATTAGAGGAAATCCCAATTATCTGCCTTGGCTCTATTTGTTCAACAGCAACCTACAACAAAAGTAAAATGAATATAGGCAGAAGTATTCAGAGGATACAAAAGCTTTCACAAGGTAAAAAAAAAAAAGTGCTTTTCACATTTTAGGACTGTTTCAAGAGGACATTATGCTAAAGGACACATTGGAGTTATTCATAATATAATAAAACTAATGGTAGAGGCAGGATCTGGCAATAAAGACTGGACCTTTCTAGAAGTTAGTCAAGAAGATGACAATAGTTCAGAATTCTGTAGTTATTTATATATTGCATTTTGAAGATCACTTTCTGTCTACAGGAACAGGGAGTGAGGCAGTCTGCACTCTGGATTGGCCTCCAGAGATCAGTGGAAATGGCTGGAAGCTGTAGATTTGTGAAATGTGGTTTGCACCATTCTCTTGCTTCCTGTATAAGATGGAAGAGATCCCTGTGAGCTTAGGAAGCTGTTTTGTGCATTGCTGTGCTCAGCTCAGGGGTTATGACTAATGCTGCTATTGAACTCTGTGCTGGAGCCCCTCATGGGGGGCAAAAGGCATTTTTAAGTTCAGTGGAGCAACCATTTTACAAATGTAACCTCTTTATAAATAAATACACCAACCAGATTTAAGGTATTGTCTGAAAAAAAAAATAAATTATAGAAAGGTGTCTTGGAATTAGCTGGACTTTTAGATAAAGGAAGAAAACATTGCTTGGAACTGTGAAGATGCTGTTAAAAATGGTCAGTCTGGGTGCAAACTCCAGATAAGTGCCCAAGGACAAAAAAAACTGCATCACGATTCCAATGCTAGTGTTTAATGTGAAATTATATATTTGGCTGGAAAAAAGCTCTTTGTCTGACACAGAGCATGGAGCTTTTGTTTATGATGTTTATTAGGGCTTACCAGGAAAGGTGGCTAATGTAGGGTGATAAGAGCATTACTAATTTTCTTTGAAAAATGGCTCTCAGATATTTTCCATTGTACATTGGTACATTAGACTGCAATTTCTTTCATGAATTTCCTTTCCTTACAGCTATGCAATACTGATTCCATGGCAATTCTAATGCTCACACACAATGAAGTAGTATAAAGAGTGCTAAGAAAACAAGATTATAATAAATAAACATAAGGCTAAATATTTTTGCAGTTGTGCTTCTTCAAACAAGCTGTAACTATATGAAGCCTGGAGTAATTCAAAAATGCATACCTAATACTGATACGTAAAAGAAATTATTGTCTTATCCTACCAGTCTAATTTTCAGTTTCCCTTGATTCTAAAATCTACCACTATTAAAAATACTGCTTTCATTTAAGTTAAAGCTGAAGGACTTGCTTTTCTGCATAAGAGGTGAGACCAGTGTAGGCTTCTCTGCTTTTCCTCCTGGCAGCAATTTCCTGGATAGAGTGAAAGAAAGACAAGTAAGTACTGAGATGAGATACTTTTGTTAGGAAATGATTACCTGTCATTCTCAGAAAGAATATTTGAAACTGTTTTGTTGAAAATAGCTATAATAAAATATTAATTTTGTGAGCATTTCTAACTGAGGTAACTATTTAGAAAATCTCTAAAACATGGGAAAAATCTCTGGTTTTAATCAATTAAATCAAAAATATTTGAACTGAGTGCAACCAAACCATGGAAGTTGTATAAGCAAAACAGATAAAAATTGGAAGCCTTAGGAATGTGGGGTAACAGTTTTTTCAACTTTCACCAGAAAATACTATGCAATTTTTTTATTTTTTTTTTTTTTACTTGGACAAACAGAGAGTATTTCAATGTGGTCTGAGGGGCTGTGGCATCTTTCACAGTAACCCCTTTCGCCCAGACAGCCTCTTGACAATTTTTGAAAACCTTGAGGAGATCACATAACTGGATATGAAGCTCTGTGTCTGTGCCATGTTCTCCCTGAAGACCAACAGCTTTCCCATGTAAGGGCTATTTCCAGCTGCCAATTTCATTACTTTGGAAAGAGAGGCTGAGAGTAAGGGGTAATATCATGTACCCCTTCAGCATCCAGCTCTAATCCCCAGAGCACAGCTCTTCATTACTAGGTTTGGTTTAATGGTTCAAGCCCTTCGAGGTGAAGGTCTTCATTGTTGTGTTCAGTGCTGCAGGATATTTTAAGAAAATCAAGTTCATTCAGCTCCTTATGTCCATAAATTATTTAAGCCATGTGTAACAGTAACTGCAGTAACTTAGTCCTGCAGCAAGAAACAGCTCATGTGGAGGGCATATTGAGAGAGGTATTACTTGTGTTGTAAGGCTGGGCAATGAAATACCCAACTTTGTTACTTGATATGAAGAAAAAAGGCATTTTCCCCAGCTCCAGAGGGCTGAGGTGCTGAAATGGTCTCAGGGTTTGGCAAACGTCTATCTTTTTTCTTTGAAGGCAAAGACGTCATCTTTCACTTACCAGCCCTCCCACAGTCCCCAGGCAACAGTTTTCTGCTGCTGGTATGGCAAAAAAACTCTCCCAGGCTTGCTCTTTCTGGAAGTAATGACAAGTACAGGTCCAAATCCTTTTTGTTCCACAAAAAGCATAGTGAAGGGAAGTGAGCTTCCAAGGATTCAGGACAGCAGAAAGGAGTCTTTGCATTGGAGAATGTGCTGAGATGGAGTAATTCTTGGTAATTAAAGCTAAACAATCTGCCTTCAAGGGACAGAAATGGGAATCATCTGCTGTAGACTCTATTCATTCCTGCCTAAGAGCTTGTTATTTCTCACTGTCTGTGAGTCTGGGGATTTATTCCCATCAACTAAGACCCTTTTTTTACAATTTGAGTTGATTCATCACTGAAGGATTCAGTACCTTTCAGCAATCAATACAGGAGTGCATATACTCTTGAGCACTTAACCCCTGCATGGTTTCCATGTCCCTCATGACTTCTTTGATTTTTTTGCACTTTTCTTCAATATCTTTTACTTTTAACTGCAAGAGAGATGATTGCTTGAGGTGGAACAGAAAGTTTTTCAGTATTTGTCTTTTCTGCTGTTCTAATATAAGTATAAAGTGTCATTTGTGACACTTTATAACTCTGATCTTGTCTTTTGTTACATTCAGGACCAGTACTGGGAATACCAAAATCCTGAGTGCAGAGTCATCCAAGAACCAGAGTGTGCATGAAATTTTACAGTTGGCAAAATTTTAATGAGCAAGTTCTGGAAACCTCCAATCATTTGCATTACCCTGTCAAGTCAGTATATAGATCCCTACATAAATAATCAAGATATATGGACAAAGGAGGGTGTGGTGGTTTGACCATGCTGGACAGAGGTGCCACCATGGACCTCCTTGGGTTGCAGGGGCACAGCTGCCTCAGCACGTTCTTCACCTCGAGCACCTCCTGCCTCTCCTCCTGCACTGACCCTGCTGCTGATCCTTTACTATATTGTCACTCTTCTCACTACAGCTGCTTCTGCACAGGGATAGTTTTCCCCCTGCTTAAATGTGTTATCCCAGAGGCAGTACCACTGCTATTGGTGGGCTCAGCCTTGGCCAGAAGCTGAGCCACCTTGGAGCTGGCTGGCATTGGCTCTGTTGGACATGGGGGAGCTTCTGGCAGCTTCTCAAAGAAGACACCTTGATAGCCCCCTGCTACTGAACCCTGGACACACAACCCAATACCCACATTTTTAACCTATTTTTTGCTTTTGTACTAGGTACAGCATCAACAAATCAATCAGAGCCTGAGCTGCAGCCACAGGGGAATTAATAACAGAGACAGAGCTGTCATCATTCCCATCAGGAAACACCTGGAGTGATGCCTGCAGCTCTGGTCCCCAGACATCAAGAAAGACATGGACAGACTGTAAAGGAAACGAAGGGGGGTCACAACGATTAGAAGAGGTCTGAAGAATCTGTTCTAGAAGACAAGACTGAGACAGATTTTTTTCTCCCTGCAGAAGAGAAGACTTATGGACACCTCATCAAAGTGTTCCAGTACTTAAAGGGTGACTACAAAGAGCATGGAGGCTTCCTCTATCATCAAGTACCCACATGGAGAAGACAAGTCACACCAGAAGAGGTTTCAGCTCAAAACAAGAAAGATTTGGGGTTTTATTCAATGAGAGC
Source organism: Parus major (assembly GCF_001522545.3). Taxonomy (NCBI): domain Eukaryota; kingdom Metazoa; phylum Chordata; class Aves; order Passeriformes; family Paridae; genus Parus; species Parus major. The sequence continues at coordinate 10,668,054 of NC_031769.1, read as the reverse complement.
AATCATTCTCTAGAACCTCTCCAAGGATATGGTAGAGTCCCTGTAACCAGAGGTTTTCAGTGTGCAATTGGAGAGGGTGGCAGATAATCTCACATAGTGTCCCTTTCCTACAAACCAAGGTCTTCAAGGTCCCTTCCAACATGGCTGATATGGCAATGATATGGCATTCCTATGGCAATGATTCCATGATTTTACCATGCACAGTGAAAATGTACTTCTTTTTGTTTGCTTTGAGATAGCTACCTGCTCATTTCACTTGAACCTCCTGTAGATCTTCCCTGAAGCAATGAATAAACGTTTTCTGTTGACATAACTTATGAATAATTCATTACGTGATTGATCTCAGTCTTAATCATATTTTTCCTATACAGAGAGCTCTAATCAACATAAGATATTCTTTACCTTTGATCTCCTCAGTTGCTTTTCAGTCTTTATAGGTTTTTTATAGTTTTCTATATGTTTTCCATGATAAGGGACACCAGAACTGTACTCAGATACTCATAGAGTGAGAAAATCACTGAGCTGCATGTGACATAATAATGTTTTACGGTTTGTGTGGTGGTCATGTTTGTTTGGTGTCTCTTAACAATTCTTAACATTTGTTTTGCTCTTTTGATTGCCTGTTCAGTATGGAGCTGTTACTTTCATAGAACTGTCAACTACTTCCCTGACATTTTTTTCCCACATTGCAATCTGCAATATAGAAACTGTGTTTATTTATAACGGTGGGGTTTTTCTTCTCCACGTATACTACTTTGCATTAATGAACACAGGATCTTATCTGACATGTTGTTACATTTTATGCATTTACTCAGTAACATAAGCAGTCAAATTCCTTTCAACCAATCTGTTCACATAAAACACACATTTTGATAACACAGAAAAAATCTGCTTGTGCCCTCTACACCCACTATGTCCTCTTCTTGAGGGATAAGAGCAAGTTGAGAAGACTGTAGGGAAAAAAAAGCTTGAGAGAAAAATATGTACGTCTAGGTTTTTCCAAAGTTTCTCTTCATAGAAAATCTATTTGCAGCTTCCAAGTTGGCATAAAGATAACCTGTCAGTCTCCCTTGTGACTGTGAAGATGGCACTACTGAAAAGTACAGAAATCCTTCCATTAGGACAATCCTATATAATATCTGAGAGACATTTTTTGATAGATCTTGATATATAATCCAAATATGAGATACCACATATATAATAATAAGGCTTTGGATCACCCAGTTTTACAACACACATTATGTCATTGCCTGCCAGGCCTTCAAATCCTAGATTTAATAGGCAAATTTCATATCTGTGACGAGGTTACTCTAATTTCTTATCTTGGTGCTAAATGTTGCATTTTGAGAAAAATTCCTCATCTTTTGGGCTAAGAATGATGTTTTCTGGATTAATGCACCATGGAAATGGATTAATCTAACCCATTCAAGGCATTCTTAGAGTTTCCTAAGATGGTAGAATTCCTCTCACATAATTTTAGATAATTGCATTAAAGATGCAGACTTTAAAAATCACCATTAAATGTTATTGTCATGAAACAGATGCACTTTCAAGATATGAATCATCTGACCTACTTTAGCAGAGGGTGAATGTCCCTTACCTTCCTTTGACTATACTGAGCAGATCTTTAGTGTCCATAAGGACATTTAGGTGATCAGCTCAGTTGGAGCACACCACACAGTAAAACAAAGACAATATGCTGCATCAGGTATTCTAGGCTGTAAAGTACACTAAAGTGCATTCAAAAATACCGTATTTTCCAATCAAAATAAACAAGAGACTCGAGAAAGAAAAAAGGTAGTGGTTACTGAAGCAAGTGGAAAAGTTGTCAAAGAATTAAACACTCTAAGAATGCCACTCCATTTTGCATTCAGGCAGAAATCTGAAATGTTGGCAGTCCTGGGCTGGAGTTTAAGATGTATTCATTTCTTGATAGTTCTAATGTGCTTGTCTTCCCTCTCAGCAGGAAATACATTAGTGAAAAAATGTCAGATGTGGTCTCACTGGAGAACTAATGAAATTAATTTATGCAATGATCAAATAATATTGAGGGAGTAACAAAGACAAAACCACTATTAGAGTAAAATCTCATTTGGTAGGCTGGGTAAATTACAGGAGTAATTTTCCCCGTTATTTCTGTTGCATAGATCCTGCAACTTTGATTTTGTGTTATAGTTTTGCCTCTGGATTTTCTGTTTGACTGATTTTGGTTTTAGCCTGGCTTCTGGAAGAGTAGGGACTATTTGATTGTGTTGACAGTTTGTCTGCTCTTTCTTCCCTTATTTTTTACACAAATATGATTGAATGTAATGAAAATGTTGGTGAAGTTCCTAAAATCTCTCTGAAATCAGAGAGAGAAAAGAGAGATCTTCAATGCTTGAAAGTACTGCTTCCTGCAGCAAGATTGCAATTCTTATTAAATATGAGAAAATTGACAAAGAAAAGTAAGTTTAAAAAAGTGTCATAAGACTTCTTGTGTAACCACTAATATGTATTTAACTATTTCATTATTTTGTTTATTATATTGCTTTTATGTTTGGCATAACTGATATGAAGTGTCTATGGATTTTCTGTATCAAAATTAAAATATTTTTTAAAAAAAAATAATGCTTGATGTCATGAGCATTTTTAATCTTATAGAAATAATACCTGGTTTCTGTTTGAAATATTTTACCAGAAGTCTAAGACAATAGCTAGAATGCTGACAATGATGAGTTGACAACACATTTCCCAATTTCTTGGGAAATTAATTATGCACACATGTACACACAAAAAAATCTCCTGCCCATTCTATAAGACCAATACATATGTTACTGTAAATGTTCAAAAGCTGAAAGTAGTACAAAACACTGCTGGAGAAAAATTAGAGCAATGAGACTTCCACAAATTCCTCCATAGTAAATTTGCTACATGGCTTGTTTTAGGGCTTTTTATTGCATATATTGTTTAATTGCTTCCAAAAATCAAAGTGACAGATTAAATTTCTCTGGATTTGCAAAAATCTCTTCTAACGCTTCAGATGGGCTTCAGTGTCTCTTGTCAGATTAAAAGCTCTTAAAGCTTGAAAACCATGAAATAAAACTGAGTGACTCTGTCACTGTGAAGACTTACCAGTCACTAACACCAGTCTTGATATGACAAGAATTCAGACAAGCAAGGACACTGAAATATCACCAGTTAATTTTTAGTCATTATTAAACGGTTTACATTTTTAATTTTCTTTTTTTTTGTAAGTGTAACACAGCAAAGCTGATCCAGAAATAGGGAAGAGGTCTCTTGAATTCTGAGATATTTTTTGAGTTGGAAGATCTACTGAAACCAGCTCAACTAGAAGTACTTTCCAGGAATGAGGAACATCTGTTCACATCCCCAGTGATGTGTTCACATCCCCAGTGCCTCGGGAAACCTGCAGGACTACATCAGGGTTCAGTGTCATCAGTGCAACTCAAAGTATCTGAACCTGTCCAGATTGCATCTCCATTCTCTAAAGAACAGAAATTTGGATGGACTAAGATGCAGAAGTAGAATTGTAAGATTTTATGAGAATAACTTAATACTAGTTTTCCACTGCAAGTGTTTTGTAGCTTGTCTGCAGGCTTAGCAAGCTCTTAAGATGCCATCACATAGTCACTGTAAGATTGCATTTCACTGAAATCTTCAGTGAAAAGATTACAAAAATGGAAATTTCATGTGTTTGTGTTTCTTCTTCTCTCCAGCTAAGGATAGGGACCAAATCTATAATCTGTAGTTCACTAGAAGTTGATGAAGCTGCTCCTGAATTTTATAGGAGATGGAGAAACTTCTACCAGCTAAAGATCTGACCTTTTGTCAGATGACATGATGAAAGTAACAGGGAAGTTGAAGGCAGTTGAGTCTGACACAAGCCCTGTTACCACAGAAGGTTTGTGTGTCATGTGGGCTCTACTCCTCCATGAAGCCAACCCCATCAGGTGCTTTAGTATTTGACTTTGTCCCAGCCCAGATTTACATCATGCTTGCTTAGCTTTAAGCTTGCTTTTTCCTCTAGCATTTTGCAAGATTCCCACCAAAGTGCCTGCAGGATTGACCCCTTTTTCTATTTGAAATGCAAAATTCAAGGTAAGAACAAAATCAAACAGGTCATGGCAGCTGACAGAAAGGTAAAACCGGAGTCTGTATAAAAATGACTGGCAGGATATTTCTGGTTTTGTCACATCACCAAAAGTCTCATAAAGCTTTCAGGCTTTCACAGTGAGCAGCACCACCTGATGCCAGATAGATTCCTGGGACCGCTCTTCTTTTTACTGGTTTAATTCAGAGGCAACTTAGGCATTGCTCAAAAGATTCCAATTTTCTCTATAATTAATTGCCTTTCTCCAGCCAGCTTCAATTCACAGAAGACAAGGACCTAATTCTTAACGATGTTGCACATTTTATCTCTGTAGTTGTTTAGCAAATCCCCTATTCTGTCATAAGTTTTTCATTGCCCCCCCTTACATTTCACCCACTATATTATGGGCATCATCTGAGGATTTAAATCCAAAATCTATGCTGTGGTTCCAAAGCTTCAAATCATCATTGAAAGATGTAGTTCAGTTGTTCTTCTATAAATATGCAGCAATTATAAAGAAATAAGGGTCAATATAGACTCCCAGAGAGTTCTGCATTAACCTGCACTCACTATATTTAACTAGAGACATGAAAGCTATTTAGTTTCAAGGAAGCATTTAAGTATTACAAATTCATGAATTTACAAATTCATGAATTATTGATGAAATAGAAACCTCTCTGGAATTTGAGCAATTTTTATTTGAACATATTCCCCATATTTATGTACAGGCATCTTAACAGCGTTTTTCAATTTCAGTTTTGGGTTTTGAATATACAGCAGGAGGCTGTCATTTTTTAAGCATCTGGTGCATTTGCATTACAAGTATGGTTTGCACCAAGGGTTGTGAGCTTGTTGTCACCACAGCCTAAAATTTAGCTCACAACCGCATCCAGTTTCCCCCTGTCCTTCCCGCTCTGCTGAAGAAGGTGGCATTTGGGATACAGAGGAGTCCCAGAGGTGTGCTGGCATGGGATTCAGGCAGGTGAGACAGGCATCATTTGGGAAGGATTATGTGGCTTATTGTCAGTTTCTCCTTCCTCTGTGTTATTCCAGAAAACACTTCTGTTACAGTTTCTGTCTACAGGATTGACTGAAGCAAATCAGGCAGTTCAGAAATTGCTGGTGCGATTGACAAAGAGCAGGCCTAATTATTAAGCAAATATCAGCAAACACTTAGAAATTTGCAAATGAAAAATTAGTCACTTTTCAGTACCTACTTAAAATATATAGTGTTTTCAGCACTCTCAGAAAAGGAAGATACATCCTGTGACTGCAGTTCTTTTGCCAGTGGAATTTGGAAACAGATAAATGGCCCTGAGGTTAGCTCAGTTGGTTAGAGGATGGTGCTAATAACAACAAGATTATATATTCAATGCCTGTAGGGGCCATTGAAGAGTTGGACTTCGATGACCATATGGGTCCCTTCCAACTCAGAATATTCTTTGAATCTGTGAAAACCTGTCCCTTGTTAAGTTATGAGAAGAATTCTGGTTTTGGCCTCCTGCACAAAAATCTGAGTCAGATTTGGACTGCCATATTGAGGGAGGTTTTCGGTCAAGATTTCCTCTGCTGAAGTAACTTCATGCAGCTGCAATTTCATACAGAGGGAAGGTAAAGTCACTCCTCCATCAGAGCCACTGCATTTTGCAGCTCAGTGACACGACCACATAACCTGGACAAAAGCAGGTGGCCCATGAGGAAGTTATGGATGCTAGAAACCAGCCATATTCAGTACCAACACAAACTGATTTGTGATGGTCCCCAATCACCCTTCCTTGCTGATTTTCTGTAAAAAAGCTCTATCTGGAGGACATATGATCTCTTCATCTAATGGAGGAAGTGACCTGAAAGTGAGAGGAAATAGGTATCTCCCATGCTGTGTTTTAAATAATTATGGTTTCAACCACATGAAATCAGACAACTTTATCAACTCTGATTTTCTACCATCTATCTTCATCCCTGAAGACATTCATGTAATGAAAATTTACATCATTCAATGTAATTACATTCATGTAATAATGCTTCTTTACAAATGTAATTTGTACCTTTAGCCATTAAAATGCAAGGCTCACACTGTCAGCAACAATTTGAACTTCACAGTCATATAGCCCAGATTTGTATGTTTGTCCTCTCAGGCCAAAGGCAGACAGACTGTTTGATTAGTGATAATTATCATAAGTGAGTCTTCAAAGCTACCATAGTTGTCAATATAGGGGCGTCACATGGAGAGATATCAGCTGGATTTCTCACCACAGCCTGCGGTACACCCCACCAGGTTTAATCTTTGACTGAGTCCTGAAGAGTCTGCACTGTTTTCCTTCTCTTCAAATTGATATCATTCCATGGAGATTGTTTTCTATTATTTCTTCTTCATAGGATGGTTTCTCCACTGATTTTCTTTCTGTTCAGCTTCACTGCATTCTTTTATTCAGGACTGCTCTTTCCATCTAGTATTTTCACTGCTGAGTTTCTGAACTATGTTTCTTTCCCAAGAGAGAAAGAAGCTGGGACAGGAAGACCAGAACTGCCAGCCCAGGCAATACTGGTTTGGCACCTTTTTCACACCTACAATCTGTATTATTTTATGAACCACATGACATCTCAGACTCTGCTAACCAGATGGAACATTACTGCCCAGGGCTGCAAGGACACTCAAGGCTACAAATGAGTTGTGCACACCAAGAAACTGCCTCTTCAATGCCAGGGCCAGTAGCACTGGGACTTTTTAAATAAAACGTGCAGTGCTAGGCTGTAAAATCCAGTCCTAACATGTTTTCCAGCACAAAGGTCTGTTTACAGGTCCTGCCTGTTGGTTCCCGGTCCCTTTCACTCCCTATAACAAAACTCTTCTGAAGTGGAGTATATGGAGAATGTTCTTTGTGTCCAGAGAAAAGCTGTAATGATATAACCTCACTGACTGTAGCAAGGGACTTCTCGTATTTTAACATAAAGACAAAAGGCTAAAAGATGGTTTTTGTGTCTGGTTTCACATTATAATTCTAACTTGAGGCTTAGTAGAAGTCTTAGTGAATACTTGCTGTAAAATGTGAACAACCTCTGCATTTATTCTGAGGCAGCTCTCTCCCTTGTGTCTTTTCATCCTCACTGATGAATGGACTGGTAAAATTTCCCAATTTTATCTTGCATTACATGTTTCAGCTAGCATGTGATATATTTCTATCCCACTGGGGCAGCCTGAGCGTTTGCCAGCTTCCTAAACCGTGAAGGAAGACCAAGGTTTTTCACCATTCCTGGAGTCCCTCAGTCCACCCTTGCCAGACACTGGGAGCAAAAGTGACGCTGTTCTTTTGGTGAGTCTACTGATACATACAACAGAAATTGAAGAAACATACCCAAAATAAAAAGATAGTGCTTTTGGAACATAACAGCAAAGTTTTCTTGACAGGACAGGATGAAGACAACAGCAGACATAAGAGGAAATGCTGTAAGGAGGGGAGCAGAACCTTGATTTGGTGTCTCATTTCTGTGTCTCAAGAACAAGAACAGCAGTTTACCATTTCCTTCCCATGCCTACCTGACCACCTGCAGAGCTCAGTGATCTCAGGACTGGCTCAGACCGTTTGCAGAGCTGTGCCAGCCATTCTGTAAGGCTGACTGCAAGCTGCAGAGCATATGTAGGCACAGGTGCTGGCAGAATATGTTATCTGAAAGGTGAGTCCTCCAACTGTCCAGGTTCTGTTCCATGTTTTTTCAATTATTTACTCTGTTTCTAACATTATAAGAACTAAACCTTACAGGAAAGTGACCTGTTTTCAAGTATTAATTAAGAAGAAAAATGAATGGAAGAAGAAAACAAGGTGCATAACAAGGGTTGGTTCTTGAAAACATGATGGCTGTTGGTCCATTTATTCTTTGGTCTAATGCTGTATAATTTATCCTTTTATCCCTCATCCCTTTGCAAGGTTATTCCCATGCTGTATTTACAGAGCAAAACAAGACTGCACTGCCTCACTCAGTCCAGAATGAAAAATTTCCAAGTATTCAACTTTAAAACCCTCCTCATTAAGTGAAAATTTGCACTATTTATTCCATAATGTTTGCTTAATTTCTGTTTTTATCACATGAAGAGGAATTCTGTAGTTCTGTTTATGATATCAAATGCTCAGATTTTTCATAATTAAGAGCTTTGTTTGTCAAATTGTTGATGTTTGCACATCACAGCAACAGAGAGAGCAGTGCTGTGTACACATGGAAGATATTAGAGAATGCAACTGCAGGCTTTTGGTGTTTGTACAAGCTCTAGCTCTCAGCAAAACCTGGTGTTGTGTTTTGGGACATCACTTTATAACACACACTGATCCCAAAATTTCTTCTCTGCTTGCATTGGGGAAATCTTTCATTCAAACAACGACCTCAAAACTATAAATCCATTTCCTGGTTGACTTAACACTGTGCCCTTGTTAATCTGGTGTCTAGGATTATCCAATTTGCATGTGAAGCAGGAGTATTTTCATTCTGGGACCTGGAGGAAAAGTTTTGCCCATGAAGTGAAAATGACCTTTCCACTAAAAAAGAACCCAGAGCAACAGATGTTTTTTAGTCTGATACCACTCTGTGATCATGAGAAAGGTTTACATACTTTGCATGATTCTTAGTTCTTTACAAGGAAAGGGGTGGTTGGAGCCTTTCTACTCTATGCTGTTAGAAAGAGAAGTTTCTTAGCCTGATGTTTTTGTTTTGGCTTCTGCATGCAGAACTCCTGAATTAACTATTTCCCTACTGGTTTCTAATATAGAGAATGTTTTATATGTGTATAAAGATGAGTTGGTTACAGTCAGTGAATAGGACAGGATGTTCCTGTTGGTTTTCTTGAAATGTGGCAAAAGTTTGCCTAAAAACTTTTAAGTGTCTAATTAAAGGAAATTACTGTTCCCTCCTGCTACTATGGAAGAGATGTGGTGAAAAGTACAGTTGGTGACAGTCTCCCACGCATGTGTGACTGCCTTCAGAACTGTCCATAACAAAATTCTTACTTTCTGTCAAAGTTTTGAAGAATGCCTAATCTCTTCTACATTCTGGCAACCACCCTTTCACTAAATTTAACAGCTTTGATCATTTTCTCCAACATCTCTTTGTGATTCTTGTCAATGCTTATTGTGAAGACAGCATTCCAAAACTGAAGTCAAAGCTGATCAATCTAATGCATCCCATATTTTTCATGCTAAGAAAAACCAATCCTTTCTTTATTTGCATATTTCTTTCATGTAGTTTTGATCTTTCATTGTTCATGGAAGACACATCTGTGGTCCAAGGCCTCAAAAAACTGGAGGGCTGGGCAATCACCAGCCATATGAAGTTCAACAAGGGAAAATGCCAGATTCTGCACCTGGGATGGAGCTACCCTGGATGGATGGATGGATGGATGGATGGATGGATGGATGGATGGATGGATGGATGGATGGATGGATGGACAGACTGGGGAGTGAGAGGCTGGAAAGCAGCACCATGGAAAGGGAACTGAGGATCCTGCTCCATGGCAAGTTGAACAGGAGCCAGCAGTGCCCTGGCAGCCAGGAGGAACAGCCCTGTCCTGGGGGCATCAGGGACAGCATCACAGCCAGGCAAGGGAGGGGATTGTCCCACTCTGCTCTGGGCTGGGACAGCTTCACCTCCAGTGCTGGGGGCAGTTTTGAGTGCCACAGTAAAAGGAAGATATTGAACTATTAGTCAGTGTCCAAAGGAGGCCAGCCAAGATGGTGAAGGGCCTTGGGGAAAGCCTCGTGAGGAGCTGGAAGGGAAGGGGTCACAGCACCAGCCTGACAGAGTTCCAGAAGTGTTTGGACAGTGCTCTCAGGAACATGGTGTGACTCTTGGGAATGGTGCTGAGCAGGACCAGGAGTTGGACTCAATGATCCTTGTGGGTCACTTCCAACTTAGCTCACTCTATAATTTTGTGATTTTTGAATAGCTAAAATTTACTAAATTTCTGTTTTTATTGCTATGACTCAGTGAATAAGCTTTAAAGTTTCTCATCCTTCACTGGAGCATTAAAATTCTGATCCAATACTTTATCTGATGAAAACTTTACATGTTATGAATTTAATTTCCTTTGGTTAAAGTAATAATAATTAAGCTATAGAATTAGTTACGCTTACTAAGATATTGATGTGAGAAACCTGTCCTTATTCATTTGTTGTTGTGTTCCATTCCTTATACTACTGAATTTTTGTGTTTCAGAGGGCTGATACATAACACTACTCTGTTTTACATTTCAGGACTGACAGATGTTCATCAGGGAGAACTTGTCCCTGAGATGATACACAAAGTTTGTTTAGAAGAGAAAATCAAATCTGCTTTTACAGAATTTGGGTTAATATTAGAAATAGTGCAGTGTTTTAATTTGGCACAAAAACTCACTTTTCACTTCTGCAATATAGATTTTCTGTTAAAAATTACTGATTACCTGAAATCAGGGGTAGTAGTTTCTTACTGTTTTTGTCAGCAATGGCTGTCCTTGCCAAAAGTTTGTCCATGGAATAATACTGCCTCAATAAAGTTTCTGTTCCTAACCTGTTGTTCAGACCACAGAGTATCAGTACAAAAAGCTGAACTTGATGTATAGCACCTTTAAGTTAGAGATGTTTTCTGAGTTCTAATTCCCACTCTCCAGTAAGAAACCATTGTGTTCCTGATTGACCATAGAAATATATTTTTTATGCTAAACTACTATTAAAGTTTTGTTGCTTGGAGATATCATTCTGAACTGATATGTGAATGGTGGTGCCACAGACATGGTATCAGAGATATTTTGAATTTGCAGTAAAGATTTTCTGCTACAATTACTCTAGCAGTTTTGTCATAGCACTATTTAGTAATAAAGTGCCTTTTCCTAGATACATTTCAAAAAAACACTTCATTCTTCCTTTCTAATTTTGCTTTCAATCCTACAAGTTAGATGAGATACTAGGATAAATTTATAATAAAAATTTGAATCAATTATATAATTATAATTTTAATGTTAAATTCTTTCATTTTTCAAAATTATTGTGTTGTAAAATGTGTGTGGATGTATTAAAATGTCAGCATAGCTCTCCTAGAAAACACTCTGACTTCTTCTTCAATGGACTCCCTATCTCCTTATTTCCTGTTTCTGTAATCTACTGTTAGAACAATACTTTCAAGAGCTGGTTTTATCTCTGATAATCACTAAAGAATCACTCTTCAGGAAATTGTTGTTTAATAAGCTTGTCAGAAGAACAAGTATGAGGAAGTTTAATTAGTCAATATACAATGTATTGATACTCAGTGGTGCAGAAATCTCAGATCAGTTTTACCTTCACGTACCAGAATTTAAGGTTGAATGTCCTGAAAAATATAATGCAGTTCTCTTCTGTTCTACATGGGAAAGACAAGTTTCGTCAGAAATTTTTCATTTAAGCTTTTTTTTGTTTCTTCAATGCTTTTTCCTTTTTTCATTAGTTGATACACAAGTGAGTACTTGACTGAAACCTGAGCTATTTGAGCCGCTTCTGAAGTGGCTGGCACAGTTGTGCTACTTTGTGCATCATGAGTGATCAGCGACACTGGCGGAGGATGGGTTGTCACAGGGGAGGAATTTGCTCGGTGATTGCCAGTTCTCTGGGTGAATTACACTAGCTGCTGGCTTTTGCATTCCTGTGTAAAGTGAACCCTAATTAATCCAGCCGTGAAAGTCCTGCTTCATCTTCTGAACCTAGCTCATTATGAAAAATGTAAACAGCTCTCTCAAAGCACTCTGCGTGCATATTAATTTCTGCTCTAATGATGCTTACTGCCTGATTGACTTAGCTGTGTCTTATTTTTTACTATAAATGCACTAGTTTCCAGTTTCTGTTCCATGTTCATCTTTGGCATTCATATTGGTGTCTCCCAATACCCTGCCTTAAAATAAACCTTCATTTTAGTACTTCAGCCAATTGGCATCTCTCTGGTGTGTTCCAAAATGATTACTTTAATACTGGTGTGGAGTGTTCCTCCCATGGGCATGCAGTACAGCAAGGATGTGGCAGCAGCTCCCAGGGGTGGGAATCAACAGCCTCGGGGAAGACTCAAAGAGAAATTTACTTATTCATTGTTGTATATCCTATGTAGATTAAGTAATTTTTCTAATAGAAATAATGCCTAGGAAGCAACTTTAATGGAATCAATGCCAAATTGTCCTTGATGCCTCCAAACTCCTAGAGGATGTAGAATCCATATCAGCAGGAGAATTAAAGCTCTTTAGAAAAGATGGGGGCTTTTTCCCCTTTTGCCTGTAAATGGCTGAGAACACAAGGTATTTATCAGTGCAAATCAGGATACCCCATCCTTAGATTACATTTGGTGGATCTCCTTTCTACCCCATGAAGTAGGTCCATTCTACTGCATGTACAGTCATATAAAAACAATTCATGAATGGAAGGCATGGAAACAGGTACACTCTCTCTTTCCAAAGGAATAAGTCCTATATTTTGACTCATTCCTTCTGCGATTATTCAGGAAAAAAAAAAAAATTAACAGAAAGCTCGAGAATGCTGTTGAAAAGAAAATGCAGATGGGAGAAGGGAGGAGGAAGCACAAGGGAAATCAGTTCCCTAGTTCTAGCATGAGCACTTGCCACAGCTTTCATTTTGAGCCTTTTCCACTCCCAAGGATGGAAGCCACTTTCACCTTGCTTCTCTCTTACCCATATTTTCTAGAGCTTGTTTGTCCCAAAAATATGAAGGCTCTTGATTCAGAGTGTTGCCAAGCATATGCTGCATTATGGATCATTTTGATCTTCATTTAGCTGTACGTCATTAGAGCAGCATGTTTTGTTTAAGTAGTGATGAGGTTATTCATAAGTAATTCAGTGCCACTTAGAGAAAAATCAATTGTAGGAACATGAAATTTTCATTAAACATGTTAAATACAACCTGACAGTCAGATGGTCTCCAGTCTTATGTGTTTTACTGCGATATTACTGGAAGTAACAGACTGAATGCAGGATTAGGTGGTAAAGAATACTTTGCATGCTTCAAGATAAAGGATAAAAGTGGGGTATTTTTCCATTAGCATTCACTCTGTAGGGATCCTCACTTACAGGACCATCTGCACTTCTGGAGATGCTGTGAGTTTGAAGTGAGTCCTGTCTGCAAGATGAGCAGATTGGAGCTGTCTGGGCAAAGAAAAATCAGACACACTGGTTTTTGTGGGAATATGACACATTTTGTAGCTCCTGTAGGCCTGGGAACATCATAAACTGCAACTTCTTGCACTTCATTCTCTCCGATCCTCACCTTTTTCTGATGTTTTTGACATGACTTCCATGTCTTCCTGTCCCATAACATTGATCTCGTCCCCCTCAACACAGAAATTTCTATCTGTTCTATTCCAAACCTCTTTCTCATTTCACACCAGGGTTTTACCTCCCCTCTCCCATTTGCTGCTGCTCTCTCTGCTAACATACCCAGCCATCTAGTCCACAGTCCATACTTCCCCCATAGCTGTTACACAGCTCACAGTCCTGTGAGAGAGCCATCCTCAGCCGACATTTACCTGCACCAGATCCCCCTCCTGCAATCTGACTCCACTCCATCTTTCCTCCCAGCCTCTTCCTCCCTCCATGCAATTGCTTGTTCTTCCCCCTTCCTTTTTCCACTCCTTACAATCCTGCTTGAATTCCAGGCTTTTCCTCCCCACTTCCCACCCCATTCCTTTTCTTTGTTGTTCTTGGTCTCCTTCTTAAGCAAGTCTTTCATTCTTTGCCAAAGAGCAAGCTGCAGGTAATCCCTTCTGCTAGGAAGTTACGATGAGGCTGCTACTGATGCACATCCCTTGGCTGTAGCAGGGGGTATTAAACTTCTCCCCAGACTGTAGCATAAAGGGCTGTGACAAAGCCACACCAAGAGATTCTTTCACACAGAGCTTTATAGATAGAGCACCACCATCATTCAGCTTGTGCTGACTGATTCAGCACAGTCAGACTGATTCTGGGGATCTCACAGCTGGCCTTTCCAAGTTCAGCATGTAACAACAGCATGGCATGATCCTATTAATTTGAGTGCGAAGTTTACCTCAGCTCTTTCTGGTGATGTTTCATTTCTGTTTATCTATCACAACTGCTGCTCAGAATGGGATGTACATATGTGACACATCTTTCTCTGGTTCCCCTGATAAGTCAGAGTGTAGCAGTCATAGCTCTGCTATGAGAAGAACCTGAATTTTATTTTACAGTTGGTGGCTGTCTCTTTTGTTATGATACATCTGTCTAAGCATAGAAAATTATACTGTAGAAGTACAGAAAATCTGATTAGATATATGACTGCTTTTTCTGGTGTCACAGATAACTACAGCAATGCAGCTATACCATGTGATAGCATATTTACCTGTTCCAGCTTTTGGAAGGCATCAGCCACTACTCTTCAGAACAATTTTCTATGGTGAAGTTTGCTTTTGAATTCTATAGGAGAGAAAGCAAATGCCTTCATTTTGCTGTGAGTACCTTGAGAGACTTGTCTGCCTGGATAGTGTCTCAAAAAATACTTGATCTTGATCTCGAGTCACCAAAATTAAAGAGAAAATCCTAACGTCATGCAAAAGACCTCCACTGGCTTATACAGAGATGGGCTGTTGTAAATGCATCTCTTTGCTTCAGAATTCTGTGAATTTAACACCACTACCACTTTAAAATAAAGATGACAAAATGACAAAACAGGTTGGATTCACAGACAAATCATCTTCAATTAACTTTGGAATATAAAAAACTGCTGTTGAAATACAAAAACAATGTAATAAAAGATGTTGATCATATTTCCCAAGGTTTCACCTATAAAAAATATGAAAATAATTTTCAAAAGGATGGTCTCTTGCACTGATACTTAAAACTTCTATGGAACAAAAAAAAATTATTGGTCTTTGAATATTGGCATATTGTCAATATAAGTGGTCTGAGGAGTTCAAACTAGATTATTGTCCTTATGATGGTGTTTACATCTACCTACCAGGCTGTTTATTTCTTTGAGAAATTTCGAGTCCTGGTGAATGATATATATTTTTTTTCCCTGTGCATTTCTAAGATGTTCCAAGGGTTCCTAAGAATTAACTGTTTCCACTGAGTAACAAACCTTTGAGTTTCAGAGGAGCACTACAAGTTAATAAACAGCTGATACCTGCGTATTGAGTATTGCACTTAAAACCCTTTCCCCAAAATCCTCCCAGGGATGAGGGACACTGTGGACTCACATCCTTTCTTTGCTAAACACACTCTCAGATGACCTACTGAGTAACACTGAAAATACACTATTGCTAAAAATTATTGCTTTTACACATTAAAAATAACTTTTTATGCAGTCATAAGTTTGAACAGATTTTTCAATTCAATAATGTGCTACTTTGGCTCCTTCCAGCATGTTTTAATGCTGACCTCCCTGGAGAGTTTCTAAATAGTTATATGATTGGCAATTTAGGAAAGGAAGAGAATTTCTGGCATTCTAGAAGCAAGAAAGATGTCACAGCAAGTTCAATCATTATTACTTCAAAAAATGCTGCCAACTTTTGATGGATGACATTTCAGAGCATGGGGTCATGTCACTTTAATTTGTTTTTAAGGATAAAGAGAGGTGGGTTTGGTTCTAGTCCCCTTTTTGTTGTTTAACAAGTAAGCTTCTGGTCACTTGCCCTAGTTTCAGCATGTATCTCTGCCTTGGTTAAGTGATGCATAGATAAAAGATGATTTCTTGCTTGTATTCAGAAAATGACTTAGTGCATGCAGTCCCCAGCAGAGAACATCTCATGACACAGCAGAGAACAACTGTGCTCTTCAGTGCCCTCCAATCAGCAGAGCCTTTGTAAGGGTATCCCTTTGTCTGCCACAATCTAAACAGGTAGATTAGTGTACAATAAACTGCAGCTGCTTGTTTCTGTGTGATGAGAGGAACAGAAAGGTGCATTGCATCCATCTTCTGTTAACAGCATAGAACTGCTATTAGTCAGCTCTTCTGAATATTTTCTTTTTCAATGTGCTCAACAAGTTTTTACAAGACTCCTAATTCAGAAAGTATTTTCTTGAATTTCTATGGGCAATGAGTAAAAACAGGGTGAAGGTTGTAAGATCTGGCTCACTGTGGATAATTTGCTATTCCACTTCCAAAGATACGTGTAAACTTTGCATGCTTTGTATGCCAGAGAGGCTATTTTGATAATAAGAATTTTGGGGGGTTTTCTGCTAAGAAGAGACAGGCATGAAGAGGGGCATTTTAGGCTGCTGCACCAGGTGAAACAACTTCATTAGGACTGACAAAGCCAAACAACAGAACATCTGACTACAGAATGTGATTTTAGAATATACAAAATATGCTGGAGCAAATATCTTTCTGCAATGGTATGACATCAAAAAAAGTATAGTAACATTTCTTCAGATTTATTTATAATTTGAGTATATCCCAAGCCATAACATCATATATGGTACCTAGATATTTTGAACTAAGCCTTTTGGCAATGGCTGTAACTTAAGTAGAATTGAAATGGGATTTTATTTGCTGCTTTCTAAATTCTGAGCTATTTCAAGCTTTAGAGTGAGAGATATGTTCAGAAGAATATCTATGGTATCATTTCTCTGTTACTTTTAGTTTATGTTTACCACATAATGCTTAGGACAAGCTCACAAATCCTTGGAAAGCAAATTCCTACCACCAGGCTCATATTTGTATATAGTGAGGGTGAAGATGTTTACCAGTTTGTGTGAAGCCTGTTGCAAGATTTTGCTGCAAACTAACACTGCAGGCACAATGAGGCCCCACATGAATATTATCAGTAAGTAACTCAGGAGAGCAGAGGATTTGAATTTAGTCTATTTGTATTTCCCTGTCATGTGGATTTATAATTCATCCTTACCATACGTTTCAGTCAGATTCATTGCAAAGACTTAGCTTTAATTTTTATATTAAATTGCTATAAATTCCTAGGAAAAAAAATTAGACTAAGCTTTAGAGAGGTGATCTGTATTTAGGAGTTTGAAACTTCTTACAAAGGCAATTTAAAAATTTGATACCTTAAATTAAAAAATTAATTGTAGAAGTTAATACTTGCTCTAATACAGGAAACTGCAAGAATATTTTATTTTTATTATGTGTATTATGTATTATTATTTATTATTATTATGAGTACTTATGAATATATCTGTCATGTCAGATCTCCCATGAGCAACATTTTTTATTTTATGGTACAGATTTATGATACTTTTTTCCATGTTATACTTTTGTGAAGCCCTAAATGGTTAGGAATTTAAGCTCCAGTGCTCCAGAAGTGCCTCTGTCATCTTCAGAGATTTCTAAATTGGAATAAAGCCCATGAGAAAGTTGGAGGGTGGAATAAAGAGTGGTTCTGGGATCTTCTAATTCCACTTACTTTCCTTCCATTATATCGTTCTACTTAGGTTTTGATTTCATTTTGCATTTGAAGATACATGAAAATGAGGTTGACTTCTTGGGATGAGAACTCAGCAGGGTATTTTGTGATTGTTTTTATTCTATCCATGGAAGATGAGGGCTGGAATCTGGACCCTGTAGAATCCATCTCTTTCACTGCCAAGAAAACAGCCTTTACTCTTTATTCTGACCTGTCCTATTGAAGCAAAGATGCTGAGGGAAATTCAGGAAGGATCCTTAAGGGGAAAGGAAATCTGCATCCTGGCAGATAAGGTAGTTCTAGAAGCTATGGGCTTGGTTTTTTGTGTCCAGCACTATTTTCAATTTGGTAAAAACCTCTGTCCATTAAATAGATGGTGTGACTCAGTCTTTGGATTCCCGTATATCTCCTCTCTTTTGGTGAAAACCCTTATCTAGCAGGTCTGTACTTCTGTCTTCCAGCTGCCTTTTCTACAGCACTTATGATGAGGTCTGACTCTGCTCCTGTGTGACAGACTGAGCCTGAAATTATGGATATCCCTTCACACTTCCTATCTGCATCCTAATGAGGAACAGAGACATCCATGGCCCATCACTGGGGTGTGAGCTTCTAGGTCCCAAACAAGAAATGTAAATGTTGAGGAAACTTTGAGATCAAGAGTCCAGATGTAGTTAATACCACTTGATCAGTCTATGTCACACTGTTCCTGAATATTTGAGTGTTTTGGAGATAGTGCTTATTTTTTCCAAATGTCAATTCCTGTTAAGAAGTTTACACCAAACAGAAACTGGTAAGGCAGAAGAAGACATTTCTGAGGAGTGAAACACTGTCAAAAAAATATTTTTCTTAATTGCATTAGATGATAAAGTGTAATTACTGGAAATTTCTCAGCTTAACTTATTTGCCTCTCAATTTCCTTGCATTCAGAAGCGCTGTTCTGACATTACAGGCTGGCTTTAATGCACAAAAATCCTTCTAATAAATTTCAGTCTTGTTTCAGATATTGCTACTGTGCTGGAACTGCTCTTGAGAGAGTTTGTAATGAGGATCTGTTGCTTCAAGCTAACTGAGAAGCTCCTTCTTTCATTGTCTTGATTTATCAGCAGCCTTTGATGCTGTTGACGATGGGGCCCTATTACATTGCCTTCAGCACCTCCTGGGTTTTCCAGGCACCACGCTGCCCTGTTTCACATCTTATTTAATAGAGCCCTGTCTCTACAGTTATATACTGCAGTTCTCTTGTCATACTGATGCCTTAAGCTATGTTGTGCAATTGGATTTTGATGGTGCAATTTGCCATGACAGCACAGCAGTATAGTAAAATTCTCACTTTTGTTTGTTAATTTTTTATATATAACACACACCAGGTGTGCAAGAGTGATAATCATTTGAGAAATTATACAGCTGCTTGTTTATGGATCTGTATGATAATGTGATCTGTAACACTTTCATGTAACTGACTTAGGTTCTAAGACCATATGGTGTTAAACTTGCAGGTCTTCTTTTGAGATAAAGCTATTTTGAAACAATTTTAAAACGTTGATTATATTACTGCATGGGGTTTTTTTCTTCTCATTACCATGCCTCAAAAGAAAGGTGTTCTTCCTGTTAACAAGCAGTGTCTGTTACATACAGACTTTCCTATTTGCATCATTCATTGATTTTAATGTCAATTCAGTAACTTGGCAATGAGCTTGGATATCAGAAAGGTAAATGTGGCAAACATCATAAGGTGAAAGTTTGCTCTCTGTCTCTGCTTCTTAAATTCATAGGCCAGAGACACCTTTCTTTCTGTTCTGGATTTCCTGCCATTCATCCATTTCATGCTGTCCTGTGCAACAGAGCAGATATAGCTCCTCTCTGCTGCAGGGCTTTTTCCAAAATGACCAAGAAATACATGTGGAATCCTCCTCATGTTTGATATGGAAGTTTCTCCAGTGCATGAAGAAAAGCCTTCATTTGTAATGCCAGCTTCAGACCTTCTTTACATATTATTTTTTCCATATAAAGCCTAATCTCTAACCTAATGGGGTATTATGCCCAGGAAGCAAGATGCTTACTTGTAATGGCATGATAAAATTTCCTGCTGCATGGTTTTCTGATGGATTCCTACAATTTTTCTTTGCTGGTTTAGCAGCCAGTGCTTGTGGCTGTGGAAGGCTGCTTACAGCAGACCAATAGGTATGCCTGCACTGCTAAACACAAGTGCCAGCTAATAAGCCTGAGCCCTGCATCCCAGACCACTTACTGCCTAAGTGTAGCATTTCTGAGCTGGATTTTGGCTGTCCACTCCTGAGCAGCTGGGAGGACTGCATGAGCACAGGACACTGGGCTCTGAAGGGTGGACACAGGGGCAGGTACTGCACACCCAGCCAGCCTCAGGGCCACTGCATGGCTATCATTTATGCTTTGTTCATTTTGGACACAAATAATGGATCTACATCTTACTGGACAAAAGCCTGAGGGGACAGCTGGTAGCTGCTACCACAGAAAGCCAAAGGCAGTTTAGGGTTAATAACTGGAAACTTGCTGAGTCAGACCCATTAATGGGTCTCTGTTAGAAAAATAAATTGAGCAGATTAGGGTGTATTTCTGCAGCACTGGCAGCTGCATTTGGTTTTCTCTGAGCTGGAGAAAGGTGCAAACAAATGACACCTACCAGCTTTCTCTGTACTGACCTTTGCATCCCTGTGGGCAGAGCTTCCACCCTGGTTCCTCACCTTCTGCTGGGCTAACTAAGCAACTGCTTAGCTTATTGCAAATTAGCCCAGATTCCTGTTTCTTTGGGATCCTTCTTATATCAGTCTGACCTTCAGCATGCTAGGACATTATCAACATCAGGTTTTGTTCCGTATTAGAGATGCGCTTACAGGATAAAATTCAGTGAGATTTGTTAAGGTATGTAGCTCCAATGTTTTGGTTCAGCCTCATTTCTGCTGCATTATAATTTGCACTTTCCATTAGGTGAAGTGTAATTTAAAAATGTGGGAAGAAGCCCCTTTTTGAAAGCACTTGCTATCATCTTTGCATGGCCTTCACTTCCAAATGTGGCAAAGTAAGGCAATGTGGAATCCATTCATTAAATGACACATTAAGCAGCCAATGCCTTTTTTCTATATTGCCTGCAATAAAATATATTCAAAGCACTTCATATTTCATTAAAATTATCAGTGAAATGATTTTCATCTAATGTTATTTCTCCTTTTAATAAAAAGGCCCTGCAAAATGAATAACTGAACATTTTTCCTTCCTTTCTTTCTCTTTTTACAATTATGATATTGAAAATATCCCACAAGTGAGGGAATGACCCATAAATTGAGTTATGAAGGTCATATTCTATGAAGAGAAGATATTTTTCATATATCTTTAAAGGCATAATCATTGGGTATAAGCTGGCTTAGTTCACAGTGAGTATTTAACTGTGCTCTGAACATGACATGACTGTTTACAGTAGACCATGCTGACTTTGAAGTGTGTGTTTCAAATACCTGTATGTACTCTATTGCTGCTCTTTTTGCATGCACTATAGCCATTCAACATTGTGACAATAGGTTTTGCCAAAATTGTGAAGTTTAAAGCAGTCTTGAAAGCTTCTTCTGAAAGTCAGAGCTGTGACAATTAGATTATTTCACTGTGATGCTGTTCATTGTTTACTGATTAGAGACTTTGAAATCAGAGAAATTATTAAATCTGAAATGGTCACATAGGAAAAAAGGACTTCACAGACAGAATAATTATATTTCTTTTGATCTTAGGCTTGTGAATATAGATAAATGTAAGCTTTGCTCCAGGTATCTCAGATGGGTGTCAGATGCCATGGAAAGCTTGAAAGTGGGAGTACAGCTCACACAGGAGTTACAAAGAATAACAAATCTATGGGGTTAGTGGGAATAATCTGTATTTCTAGAAACAAATATAATTCATATAACTGTGTTTAAAATAATCATACAACAAATAAAAACAATTGTTTCTATTTAAGCAGTTAAATGACATTTTTATGGTTGCAAAATAGGTACTTTGGAAATTCTTTAGCTTTCAATAAGACATTTAGTTGTCATTGTATCTAATTTTGAATGTTAATGTAATAAGAACAGGTCATATCATAGAAAGGAAGTTATGAGAAAGGTCTATTTGCCCTGAAGCAGATCAACAAGGATTAATATAAAGCACACAGGTTGATCACATAATAATGTGCTATTTTTTAACAGCTTTAATATGATCTGTAATTATAAGTATCCCATCTTCAGAATTAGGAAAGAATACTCAGATAAAGACAGAAAAGAAATTAAAGTTGGGTCAAGAAATTAAAAAAGAAGAAACAAAGAACAGGCAATTATTTCTTTGCACTACAATTTGGAAAGTCACAGCTATATTCCATTCCTGTGGAATGGAATCACATTTTCCTGTGAGGAAAAGCAGACAATGAAGTACAAAGCTGAAGTAGTACAGAGGAATCCATGCACTGGAGAAAATCGTACAATGAGATAAATTATTTGTTGGCTTCTTCTTTTAATGACCTGAAACTAAATCTTCTGTGTTGAATGGTCTTCCTGAGCTAAAAGATGATCTTCTCCATGTGCTGGGATTTAGAACAGCAGCACTGCAGGGTCAGTGAGGCTGATGAGCCCCACACTTAAGCTGCCTGGTTTGTTCTGTTTGAATGCTGTTTATCAGATTTTTTGCAGGCCACCTTAATTCCTTTCTCATAGATCAGCCTGCTTAGCTTCTGCCCCTCACATGCTGCAGGTGTCCCCTTAGAGATACCAGAGCTCCAGCCTCATCAGTGCCCTGCCGGGACCTTTAGCACCTGCAGGCAGAGAGATTTCTGATTGGATTAAAGATTGCTAGGACACTAATCACAACATCTAGACAGGCAAACAGGCAGCTTGTGGTCAATGGAATCTTGTAATCAGTGCTGGGATAATAACATGCATGCAGCTGGGAATGCAGCTACAACACACAACCTCCATACTCAGAAAAAAGACCATTTACACCTTAAACATCTTAGAGAAGAAATGGATAGTCAAT
The DNA here is from genome assembly GCF_001522545.3 of Parus major. NCBI lineage: Eukaryota > Metazoa > Chordata > Aves > Passeriformes > Paridae > Parus > Parus major. The sequence goes on along the minus strand of NC_031769.1, from coordinate 10,645,571 downwards.
TTGCCAGCGGGAACATTAGTTAAAAGTATTTCCCAAACCATTAAAGCTGCTATTCTAATAGTGTAAGTACCTTCATTTCCAAAAGCTATCTATAAAGGTCTTCACAAAAGGCCCACAAAAATAGCAGCAGGCTGCGTTTGTAATGGCCTCAGAGGTGTTTGAAAGTTGCCAGTTTCCAACTATATCAGCCAAACACTGCAATGAAGTTTTTCTTACCTTGAATCAACTCAATCTTCACTTTTGAGAGCAGCAAATCTCCTTGAGGTGAATTTGCCCCCGACACCTCAGCTCACTGTGGAATTCAGCCCTCGCGTAAGTGTACAGGTGAGATAAACAGAACCACAGAGAAAATCGTCTCTGGGGTTGATTTAAGCAGACATGTGTTCATATGCCTCTGAAATAGAAATCACCACACACATAAACACATCCCTCCAGAAAATAGATGGTTCTAAGTTGAGAAAGTGTGCTGGTGGCTCAGTGTTTGAGCGAGGGGAGCAGTGATGGATGAGTAGCCACTGGAATTGTCATTTTATGCCATTAAAATCAGAGGTCTAAACATGTTTTGACACTGCTGACTGCTACTTCTCACACAGATGTTCTGTTTAGGAGGATAAAGGCTTACTTGCTTTTTTGAAGGGGCTGAGAAGGAAAGAATCACCTAGTTTTGTTCCTGACTGGATTTCTCACAGAACGGATATTCAACAAATATGAGAATTAGGAGCCACTTTTGGAAGAGCCTGCTCTGCTCACACATATTTTGCAAATGCACTGGTAAGCAAAAAAAAAAAACCAAACAAAAAACCAAATCAAAACAAAACACTTTCCTTTCTTTCCCCTCCCCCCACCAAAGATTAGAAAAATTATGTCTTCTTTAGGGATCCTGGCAGCATTAACCAATAGCTCAAACATATGAGGTGCTTTAGGATTTTGTCAGCAAACAGTAACAGGGACATGGGCAGCTGGATGGCTTTTATAGAGGTCACTATTTTCTTTCAACTTCTGTGGGTTAAACGGAGCCATGCTTCAAATTGTATGCATTTGAAAACACCAGCTAGAACTGTAAAGATTAGCCTCTTCTTCAAAACCAAACAGAACTGCATGTTGAAAAATTTATAACAATCCATACCATGGCTTTTTTTACCTGCATATTTAGGAGTATCATCTGATTTTTCATGAAATTGCACAAGTTTGGATGGGAGGCTGTGCAGCCACACCAAGTATCGCTGTGGTACACCGGGATAGCAAATGTGTGAGAACATTCACACTTTCAGTGAAGAGTGGTAAAATATATTTCAGCATTTTCTTTAACATGTAAACATGTGCAGATAATTATTATCCTGTGCTCTCAGTTTGCAAGTTATAATTACAATAGGTGAAGAAAGTCAACAGTGAATAGAATCCTAATCACAGAGGGTGGCTACTACAGAAGAGAAATTCAAGCAATATTTATTTAATTTTAAAAATTGAGCATTTCCTTAAAATTTACAGTATGAATAAAATCCAGAGCTAAGGGATACTCTATCTTCAGTTTTTCTTTATGGAATAGAAAGCTTTTTAAAATCTGTCAAAAACCTTCAACATTTATGTTAAACTAAAGAGCCATTGATCTTTCTTTTGTTTTACACCTGCTTTTTCTAGCCAGTAAATTATGAGGATTTTTCTAAAATTTAAGAAAAAATAAAGCAACAAAACAAAACAAAACAAGAAACAAACAAACAACCCATTCTGTAGGCTTGAGTAATTATTTTGAGTAAACATTGTGGACTTCAGGCTTAACAGTAGGTTTAGTCACAATCAGATTTTCTTTACTACAGGAAGACTGCATGCAGTGCCACCATAAAAGTTGTATCATTTAAAGACTCAGGATTTTACTTTCTCTAGGCAATGATGGGTGAATTAGCCAATGTTTGCAAATCTTAAAAAAAATGTTAACAGTTCTAGCAGTTAGTGTCTACATGTAAACACTGTGAAATTCTCCATTTTCTCTTCATTTAGAGCATTAATAAACACCCAGGAACTAACATCCTCTTTGCTGTGCAGATAAACTTCTGAAGTAGAATACTTTCCATTCCTTCCTTCCTTCCTTCCTTCCTTCCTTCCGCC
>NC_031769.1:10633727-10642638 GCF_001522545.3 Parus major | reverse complement strand
TTCCTTCCGCCACTTCCTTCCTTCCGCCACTTCCTTCCGCCACTTCCTTCCTTCCTTCCTTCCTTCCTTCCTGCCTGCCTGCCTGCCTTCCTGCCTGCCTTCCTGCCTTCCTGCCTTCCTGCCTTCCTGCCTTCCTGCCTGCCTTCCTGCCTTCCTGCCTTCCTGCCTTCAGTCCTTCCTTCCATCCGTCCTTCCTTCCTTCCGTCCTCCCTCCCCCCTCCCTCCCTCCCTTTCTGTCCTCCCTGCAGAAGGTTTAGATTAGACACCTTTAATGATCCCTTCCCACCCTGAACTTTCTGTGATTCTATGATTCCTCCCAAAATGGGAGGGAAGACTGTCGCTCTGAAATGCAAAATTTCTTCCATCCAGTTCCATGGATGCTCTGCAAGGCAAAATACAACTTCCATTGGGACTAAAGGCAGAGACAAGTGACATCTCCTCCTCCCACAGGTGTCCCAGGTCTTCCTTCCTCAGGACCATGGAGACAAAGGCAGAGAGGAGATGACAGAGCACCAGGAGACTTCCCGAAGAGGATGACAGAAAAAAGACTGGTGTTAATCACATCTTCTATTTCATGAATGATGACATAACAGAACTGAAAGTCCAGGAGTTACAAGTGACATTAAATCTCTGAAATATTTCACATCATATGTGGATAATATATAGAAGGGAATATATCTAATATTAACATCTGGATCTGCAAAAGCTTGTAATTTCACTTATTATTTTATATTTGCTTTTAGAAAAAAATAATCCTTGGCAGTTGTTTCACATCTGGAAGTAATCTCCAAAGTGAAAGTAGGCATTGGCTTTGCAAATTAAAATAATTGATTTTTCATTTGGCATTTTGAAAAGCCGGCATAATTTTTTTCATATTCTTATTATCTTATCCATTTGTCTCCCTTAAATTAGCTATTCTTATACTGTAGTGTTCTAGTCTCCTAAATCCCAAATCCAAGCTTGAAATTAAGTTAAATTTTTTCATCCTCCTCATGATTCAAATACTGTCAGTATAACTATTTCAGATTCTAGTAAAATCAGTGAAAATTAAACTTGTTGTCCAGTTTGCATTCTACCATTCTATGCATTGCTGATGAAATGACAAAATCCATAAATATGCATGACCTTCCAAACATCCCTAATATGGACAGTTTCACTCTAATCTATGTAATAGCACACATACATCCCATGCTTGCCCAGGTTGCTCGTACCAATATTAAGTTCTAATCAATCCCATTGGGTAATTTCAAAAAAATCTAATGAAATTCTATGTAGAACATTTACATTAAAATCTCATCTCCTGAACAGAAACATCTCTGATTGAAATCTACATGAAATCCCCTTACACAAGGAAGGTACTGATTTAAAACACGACCTGTCTATTTACCCTCATTTAGTTACAGATTGCCATAAAGTAATTCGTATTTAGCACTTAAATTCAAGTTAAGGGGGAGAGGGAAAGTTGGAAGTCGGCATAAGAAATGAATATATGCGATAAAAATTCTGTGGCAATGATCATTGCCTTCTAATAGAGTCATTGAAGGTTAAGGTAAAGGTTGTCAAAAAGAGAAAAGTTCCCCATCATTTAATGTTCTGCTGATGAAATGACAAAGTAATAATTTCACTCGGTGTTGTGAAATTGGTATAAAGTTGGAGAAAGAAGGGAAGATGTTCTTCAAAAGAATAAAATACCCATTTCACTGCTAAAGATGGAAAAGCAAAGGCTTTTAACTCGGTGGATGCTGAAAGTAAAGTGGCCTCTAAGCGTGAACCCAGCAAGGAATAAAATTGAAGCCAATAAGGAAGTGTGCTAACGAGTCCTGAGAAATCAGGGGAAACTCCTGAAGTGATACTGAGAGCTGGACAGGATGAGTGAGTGAGCCAAGAGTCCATCAAATATAAGTGGAGAAAGTATTAGTAAGGAAAGGCAGTATTAGTGAAGGGAAGAAAAGGGAAGTTTCAGGGGTGAAATGAGGTTTGGACCTAGGGTGATATCCTGCAAAGCAAAGTCATAATATCTGCAGGTTTGGATTTGAAGTGGGCTAACTGAATAAAACCCCAAATACACTTCTGTTAAAAAAGTAGATCATGCTCTGCCCTCAGATTAATATCTCTATGTAGCACAATATACTTAGTAAATACAATGGTGAATAATTTATATTTTCATTTGTTTCTTTTATATCTGAATGCAGTTTCCCTAAGCAAATCACCAATGGTCATGGTTTTTTTAATAAAGAAACTGCAAGCTTGTGCACCTTGTGAGGAGTTTAGAAATGATTTTGTTCCTTGGGGGGGGTGGGAGTAAAGCAAGTCCAGTTGTAGGATGTTATACATCTTATTTCAGAGTTCATGTTGCTTGATTATTCCCCACAGAACTAACAGGAGAATAGAGTTTGGTCCAAGGGAGGCTGAGTGCAACTGGGAATATATCTTTTATTATTCTTAAGGAGAATTTTCACTGGAAACAGAGTGCCTGGGGTAGGCAGAATAGAAAAAAAAAAAATAGCAGGATGATGTTTCAAAACAAAATCAAAATATGTTGTAAAGAAACAGTAATGCCATAGGGATTTTTTCCTCTCTAGAACTGCCGGGGGTGTTGCAGACAAGAAGATATAGTACATGGATTTGTTTCTTAGTATATTTGCTTGTTGTTTTGTTTTAAAGCTGAAAAATCTATTTACATCCCTTAAGTCTCCAAAGAAAACCCTTCTTCCAAAATTTTTAGAGAATGTAACAAATGGAGCTCTATTGCATAGCACAGGGATTGTAGAAGTCAAATAAATTTCTTTCAAATCTCTAAATATAAATGACATTAACATTCAATGCTTTCGTTTTTCTCCTGTTTGCATTGAATGTTGCTCTGTTACCTGCAGCAATCCCAGCTGTTTTGTAATAAGGCATGTGAGGTACCAGCTCACCAGTGGGGATGATCTCAGTGATGCTGAGCTGCTACATTTTGAAAGACTTCTCTCAGCTAGAATACCAAACTGAAGAGCTTCTTGGATAAAGTCCGTTCCCACACTAGATAAACAACTTTGAGGAAGAAGTAGGTTATTTTATAGTTTAGTGATAAAACAGAGACAAGTTTACTTTCTTGTTTAAAAAAAAAAAACCTCTAAGTGTTTAATGTTATAATTTTCAGTATTATCTCTTGCATTTGGAAATAAGAATAGATAACTAGGGGATTTTTAAAGGTTAAGGTAGTTTCCTAATGTAGTCTGCTGTGATTGTGATTTGAGAATCCACAATGGCCATCAGTAAATATGTAGAAAAATTAAATGTAATAGAATAATTTAATTATAGAGACCTAACATGAACCATGTAGTGCTTGCTCTGTTTGGACCATGATGCTTACACAGCACACATAGCTGATGAACTAATCTAGGATTTTTTTCTTCATTGTTTTTTAAAGCAGTTATGACACAATTATGTACTATTTCCTCTCTTCACTGTTGTCATAAATATTGTTACTTGTTCAACAGGATGGCGTGGTTGTGCCTTACTAAGCAATCCTTGACATTAATGGAGGGAATCTAAATAAATATATAGGTTTCATGGAAATTAATGTGTATATCATCATTCAGCAAATTACAGTCTGCCTTATCAAGAGCATCTTGAGATTATTGCTGTGTTTCAATGAAAGAGCCAGCTTCTACTAATTTGGCATCCCAATTTGCAGTTGCTCCTATGTGCCTGTACATTTTGTTTCAAAGAAACAAACTGAGGTCAGAAAGATCTCTTATACAACATATATATATATTAAATGACTGGGATCCTTTAAACTATATTGTATAGAGTATATTTTAAAGGACTGGAACCTTGCAGAATTGCACCCATGGAAAATGATGCCTCAGTTCCTGTTATGTATGAACAAGCCCTTCTGCAAAGGTCTCAGCTTGTGCATAAATGCAGATAATGTTATTTATGTCTGTAGCTGAATGTGACTTAGATGATGATTCTCTGTAACATGCAACAAGCTTCTGCCTATTCAGTCCCTGCTAGGTTCAAGTGACTGCTCAATTCCCATCAGCTCTTGACAAAGCCTGCTCCTTTCCTGTGCCTTTCAAGTGCTCAGCAGCAGGCACAAGATGAAACCCTGACTCCACTTCAGCACACAGGTCACAAAAGAGAGCTCACACATTGAGCCACCAGGCTCCAACTGATTAGCTGTGTGAATTCCCATGTCTCCTACATGAATTCCCCTTCCTGTTTGCCTTAAGACAGGAGCAACAGCCCAGCAGTAAATAGTACTCCACAAATGACCTTAACCTAATCAAATGCTACGGGAAGGAAGGAGCCTTCAGTGAACTGTGATTCAGGATTGTGCTTTTGCAGTAAATGAGCCATCTTGAGCTCCAGAACTGTTTTTGTGTAAAAATCTCAAGATATTAAGCCTCTCACTTAGCTCCTTCCCCCTGAGACAGATCTCTAATGCTGAAGTATTAACTGGTAGAAAAGATGCATTTACTGCTCTTCTCTCAGCCTGCTGCTTCAATAAAAGTTTTGCCCATTGAAATGTAACTGGAAACACTTTAAACATTATATCATATAATGGGATCTAGATCTGATGTCAGATGCTTCCTAGTTCATTCTCTGTATTGAATAACTGCTAATACTTCCATTCTTTCAATGTCAAGAAATACATATTTTTGGAAATAGAACTTTATGATGTGGTAATCCCATCTCCAAACAATAAGATGACTAGAGAAGACTTAAAACCACTCATCAAGAAGTCTTTAGGGTTGTACAACCATGAAAAGGGCAGAAAACTCATGGGGAGCCATGAGTGGAATTAACAAAGTGATTCCTTAGATCATGACATTCTTAGACTACTGCTTTTTTTTCAACTGGGTGAATTTCCCCTCTAGAAGAAAATTGCATGGGCCATAAATAAGAATGGTTTCTTCCTAAAATCTGGACATCTGTATGTCAGGACAAACACAAACCTGTATCATGCAGACTACTAAAATCTGTTAAAAGCACATAATTTGATTTTGGACATCTCAGACTCCAATGAACTGATCCCTAATAGCAATGGAATTTATAAACAACCCAATACATAGGGTTTATAATGTTGCCTTAAAAAACAAGACAATTTTCATTAATCCTTTTTCTTAGAAAAATTTGGATGTTTCCCTAAAATCAGAACCTGGCCTTTATCTTTCCTGCCCTACCATACATTAACTCTACTTAAAATTGGTTGAGAAAGACACATACGGAAATAAGTCTGTAAGCAGCAGAACAAATTGTATTGGATTGGTTGCTTTAATGAAAAGACATTTCAAAAACAAGTATTCAATATTATCATTTTCAACTGAATGCATGAATAGGCATTTAACAAGATAATCAGATTTTATTAAAGAATAAAAGTAGTGTTATAACACAGGCACCTAACTTTTTTTTTTTTTTATGTGATAATTGTAAATGAAGATTCTATAATAACCGCCAATAAAGACATGAAAAATTGAAGTGCAATAGTGGAACTTCAATATAACCCAAGCCCACCATGTGACACAAGTAATCCTTATTGGTTTTAGTGCATTGTGCAAACATCAAACATAGCAAAAATTTGATTTCCTCTGGGTCTGTGACTTATGGTCAAAAATACACTCTGCTGTGCAATAAAGGGCTCATATTGCTGCCCTTTTGCTTGCTAGCACACTAGTAAGGTCTTTGAGCAGTAGTGTCCACCTTTTTCCATAAAATGTGTAGATATAGAATATCTTTGAAATCTCTGCCTATTAACTTTGGCTGAAATTGGCCAAAGAATCCCAGAAGTTTCAAAGGTGACAGTTAGAGGAGTAAATACGTACATAATTCTCAGGAAACTGGGTGGAAGAAATGACTGCCCAAAATAGACTGGGTCATACAAGAACGAGATGAAGTTTGTGCCAGTGTCAATTACTACATAAATTTAGTGATATGATTCACACTGACACATTTTATATTTGTACTGGTGATTTTCACTGACATTTAACTCAAATATGTAGCTCCATAGAGGCAAAGAGAACTTGCACATGAAGAATAGTGAAATCCAGATTATTTTTTAATACTAAGTGATAAGTCTGAACTACTTATTTTACTGTTAAGGATTTGGCGTGATCAAATTCTATGTGATAAATCTATCTCCCAGACAAAATCCGTCACTGGCACAAATTCCTCTTTACTTTGAACTCATCGTTTTATTTATGGCTATAATTTGATCAATGTTTTGAATAGGAGGTTTATACTCTATCTGTTAGGCCAAAAAGAAAAAAATAGAACATGATTTTCGCTGTGTGATGCATGTGAGGAGCTAATACCAAATGCTGCCATCTATTACTCAAACACAGCTCTGCTCACTGAAATGCATATGTGTAAATTTAGTGTGTAGTTCCATTCCACATCTGAGCTATACTGCTGCCAAAAGGGGCTGCTGATCCACTCTCTGCTAGTCACACACTCTTCTTGTCCTTGCCTTGGGTGCAGAAAGCAGAAGACAACAGGATGGAACTGAAATGTATGTGTGATGGGTTAATTTGTATGTCATGTAAGCCAGTCAGCCTCTCCTACAACATGCTAAATGTTGCTTTCTGGCAAAACTCCTCATTGTTTCACTGAAAGTAACATGTAACTGGAAGCTGGAAAATAAGAATAAATTCTTTCTGTTCTTGTTTCCAGAAGATAAAGGAAAGGGAAGTATCTTCTTTAGCTGCCCAAACACAAGACAATTGTAGTTCCTGTGTCTGAGCTCTGGCATATTTCCAGCTTGTCCTATCAGACCTTTTTGACTTTGCAGTGTGTATCTATCTTGGTGTGGCTCTGCACATATGGAAAAAAACCTCTACCATGGCAGATGAGGAGATGTGGCTGGGTGTATATATAAGCAAAACAAATAATTGTGTAATTCAGCAGACAATTTGGAGAAAAGGGATAGCTTGTAGCTTCAAAGACAGAATTTCCCAGACATCTTTTTAAGGGAATTTGATCCACACAAGTTTTAATGAGGTCAGTAACAGAAATTCAGTACCATCATGTGCTGTTGAGTTCTAAAGAAATGTAGAAGTACCTACAAAGCACGTTAAATTTGCCACATGGCTGTTTTTTGTGTTTGTTTGTTTTCTTGGGTTTTTTTCTCCTGGAATTCAAAGCCAGATTGCATATTGTTCACTTTTTTAACTGAGATGGAAGAATATGAAATGTAATATTGGCTCAGGATCTAACCAAGACTCAGTCTGATGGGAGCAGCACTGAGGAGGTGTTGCTGTGTCCCAGTTCTGATATTCTTCTAAATATCTTTATTGGAGAATTTATAAAAGGAGCTGGAGAAAATCCATATTAAATAACAAAGAGCCCTTGAAAAGGAAGTGGGGGTCAGAACTAATAATTGATACAAAAATACACAACAAATTAAGAAAAGGACAGAAGGGATGTTCAAAAGAAGGAATTAACAAAGTATCCCTGGCTATACAGCACTCCCTAAGAGCATCTGAGGATCCTGTGGGTGCCACCCAACAGAGCTATGCAAAGAGCTATGATATCACTGAGGACCAGAATTAGACTGAAAACTCCCTATTAAGGTCCCTCCACATGGCTACAGATGGAAGGAGATAAAAGAGAGAAGTCCTTTGCTTTTCTGGGAGAATCTGCAAGCAGGAAGCTGCAGCAATAAGTTTGTCCAGAATATCAGAATATCCAGAGAAGATGGAAAAGGGCTGAAGTCTGGTGCAGGGAACATAAGTAAGTAAACTTTCCTCTTGCTACAAGATGGAAGAGAAAAGTGGAATGAATTTAAATTGACCCATGGGAACATTTTCCAGTGGAAGACTAGAATTAAAACAGAATGAAATCTACCCAAGGAGGACTTTTTTGAGCCTTTTTGGTGATAAGATACTTTGCTTTTTGGTGTTTAGATGGGGCAAAAAGCTGTGGAAATTGAAAGTGTGAATGATGCATTCAAAATGTAGTCTGGAGTTACCTGGCTGGACAGTGTTTCTCTCTGCTAATTGCCAGTGTGACCTTATGGGATCACATTAGAGGGATCCCTGTTGGATTGGAAACTAGCAGCAAATGAAGGCCTCTCTTCCACAGAAGAGGATCATTTTCCAGTCATGGTGAGAAACAAGACAAAGAGGTGTGTCTTACAGGAGGCACATTATGACAGTTTCCATTCTTAGCATGAGGAAAACTGAGAGTATATCTGACTAGCTGCCTCTCGGGCTACTCATAGCACAAATCATGGGAGCTCCAACATGCATTAGGGCTCTCTAAAAGCAACTTAAGTAAGACAGTCACTGTGTTGCTACATCTCCTATTAAAAGCAAGCCTTTTAACTTGGATTAAAATGATTATTCCTAGCAAGTTCTCATTTTCTGACATTGGATAGAAAGAGGAGTACGTTATGATGCTTATTTCTTTTTAAGACAAATCCATTTCAGAGACTTGAGTGGTTGAAGTCACAAATCCCCAAGGAAATAAGTCAGGAGAATGTCAAGTGTGCAGAGGGAAAGCCACATGTGTAGGCTGCCATTAGCTTTATCATTAGTTTGAGATTTATCAAAAGCCAAAGCAACCTGATTACAAGCATAGTAGTGTTGAAGTAGCCAATAAAGCACAAGTACACTTGTGAGTGAAAGTATAGATTTTCACTCTTGGAAACATCATCTGAATGTAACAAATATTTTTTTAAACTTCCAATAAAGCTCTTTTCACAAAGCCTCATGATAAAAAAAACCACAACTACAATTGCCTTATTGTTATAAAATTCCTCATTATCTTACTTAATAATAATTTCCATAGACATTTCAGTAATGGGTTATGTCTTTGTTGAACCCTGGAGTAGATGACCTCAAACTGTCAATGTCATGTACCATTTTTTTCCTCCCCATTCTGAATTACAGCAATGATTTAAGTATGAGAACTGTCCCACCCC
>NC_031769.1:10475863-10633311 GCF_001522545.3 Parus major | reverse complement strand
CTGATGTTGCAGTGCTGATGTTGCAGTACAGGTTCTGTGTGTTGAGGAGGACACTCAGAGCAGGTACCTCAGTGAGCAGCTGCTGTGGGGCTGCAGGTTGAGCTCTGGGTGGCAGATCCCAAGGCCAGATGAACTCCTGTCCCTTCACAACAAAGGCACAGGGACCTGTGGCCAGCTGAGGGACACCCAGAGATGGAGCAAGAGCTGAGGAGCCCAGACTTTCACATACTTGGACTGTAAGGGTGTAAAACCCCAGGGATTCCTTTGTTCAGGTTCCTCCTCAGAAGCACCAGCTCTGTTATTCGGTTGATGCACCATGATTAAATTATTTTAAGGATCCAGACATCTAAAACTCTGCTATGGGAAACCTGGAGTTGAGCCAGTAAGAAAACCTTGTCAAACTGCAAGAGAGTGTGGGTATGGCTGCAAAGGGACCTCAGTTTTAGCTCGAGGGGGTGAGTGTGACTGCCAGAGCTGCTCCCAGGTGGTCAGACAGGACACTTTCCTTAACATTTACTCTTGGCCATGCATGTCAAACAAACATGCTATTCAATATTTTGATCCCAGTTTTAAAGCAACTCTTCAGTGGCACCTTCTGCAGCTTTTTTTATTTCCTTTTCAAGATTTCTTCTATAACTTCTAAAGGAAGATTATTTAGAGAATGAATTTCCTTTAAAAGAACCAACACCTTTTGTTAGACACAGAGTGAATTTAGACCCTGTGTGCATCCACATTGCTAAGCATGTGTTGTGAAAAGAGCCCTCAGCAGTGTACCAGTTTTCTGGGTCTTGTCATCTGTGTGATACACCATCACACTCTGGGAAAAACAGTTGTATAATTTTGCTCAGAAAAAGTCTTCGGGGATATTTCATATAAAGAGATTTTATTCACTGACTATGATATGAGTCAAAATCTCTTAGACTTGTTACCATAGCTATTCTTGTCTGCTACTGCTGGTATTTTCTATACATATAAAATGTACTTTCGTTCAGAATTCAGGGATGAATTCTTGTAAAAAGCTTCAATAAATGATAGAAATACATTTCCTGCCTTTACATATAATTATGCAAAATAAGGATCTTCAATTTTGAACTTACTCTTCATTCTAGCACAGAAAATATGCTCTAAGAAAGGGTAGATGATATCATCAGTTGGAGTACTGCTGCATAACTAAGGATAAAAATTGGGGTTTGAAAAGATGTCTATCATTTATTGAAGAAGCAGGGATGTACAGGGATTCAGTCTATTAAAAATTTCTGTAGATAGTGATATTCTATGCTTGTAGCAAACTCAAGTTTTTGCTGCCACTCCCACATCTCTAAACCAGGAACAAGCAGGAATATGGAGATATTCCACTGATTGGCTGGCAAAAGGAAGCAGAACTGCCCTGACAGTCTGCAGCTTCATGAACAGTTTGCTGGGGAAGCTGCTCCATCACGTAGTATTTATTGAGGTCTTAAGATGAGCAGATATCAGGATACAATACTTGCAATATGAACAAGAGAGAAAACTTCAATTTTAAACATAGAGCTGGAGTTTAACTTAGACAAGAGTGAAAGTGTGGTAGAAGAGCATATATGTTAAAACAAATGCAATGATCCATTAAGTCAGTTTATGTTGTCCTTAAGGTTGCTACTACTGGGATTGAGCCTGAAATATTGCAGTGCTTATTGTTCAACAGAATTGGCAAGAAGCTTTCCCAGACACTTACTCTAATCAAATATGAGCATCAAAGTATGTTTTGGATTGAGTGCTGATGCCTTTCTCCTTGTCTCTGATGGCACTGGTGCTGTTTAACATCTTTGTCAGCAACATGGACAGTGGGATTAAGTTCAAGCAAGCATGACCAGGACACCAAACTGAGAGGTTCAGTCAACACCCTGGATGGAAGGGATGCCATGCAGAGGGACCTGGTCAGGCTGGAGAGGTGGGCACATGTGAACTTCTTGAAGTTCCACAAGGACAAGTGCAAGGTGCTGCACCTGTGCTGGGGAGATCCCAAGAGAAAATACAGGCTGGGCAGGGAATGGATTGAGAACAGCCTTCCCTCAGAGAAGGACTTGGGGGAATTGATGAACAGGAAGCTCAACAGGTCTCAGCCATGTGCACTTGCAGCTAGAAAGCCAAATGTGTCCTGGACTACATCCAAAAAGCAGTGTGGGCAGCAGGAGGAGGAAGGAAATTCTCTCCCTCTACTCCACTCTGGTGAGACCCCACCTGCAGTTCTGTGTACAGACCTGGAGAAGCACAGCATAAGAAAAATGTTGAACTGCAGTGGGTCTGCCACAAAGCTATCAGAGGGCTGCAACACCTCTCCTATGAAGACAGGCTGGGACAGTTAGGGCTGTTCAGCCTGGAGATGAGAAGGCTCTGGGAAGAACTTACAGAGCCTTCAGGTACCTAAAGGAAGCAACAAGAAAGCTGGAGAAGCACTTCTTACAAGGGCAAGTAGTCATAAGCTAAGGGCATGTGGTTTTTTAAACTGAAAGGGTAGGTTTAAATAAGATTTTTAAAATAAATCTTTTACTGTGAGGGAGTTGGGACACTGGCACAGGTTGCCCAGAGAAGCTGTAGGTGCCCTATCCCTGGTAGTGCTCAAGGCCAGGCTGGATGGGGCTCTTAGCAATCTGGTCTAGTGGAAGGTGTCCCTGCACGTGGCAGCAAAGTTGGAAAGGGATGATCTCTAGGGTCCCTTCCATCCCAAATCATTTTATGATTCTACAATTCTAGGATTTGGGTTTCATTCAATGCTACCGAAACATTTCTTGTGGCTTAAATCATAGCAGTTTTCTCAGTCTCTTAATAAAATATTTGGAGAGGAAAAAAGAAAAATCCTTGATGTGCTGGTACAATTGTTAGGAGGAGAGCAGTAGCAAGTGTTTCACGAAACTTCAGGAAAAGCTGATATTGTACACTAAAGGAGAACTTTTATCTTTGGTGGAGCTTCTCCTTTGACTGCTATGTCTATTTGACAAAAAATCTGCTCATAATGTAGCTGCTGAGACTTTTGTAACTCAGTCAAGTGTGCTGTTTTCTGAACTGTTTCAAGCATCAAAGGTGAGCTCTCTACCATTAAACTCATTCCTCTGCTCACCTTCCACCTTTCCCTGTATTCCTGACCTGTCCAATAATTTTTCAGCCCTCTGGCCAGTTTCAGACAACTTGGAGATAGTAACTGGAGAAAATTAAGTTCCTACAAGTACTGTGAAAAGCAACAGCAATATGACACTTTTATGAAACTGCTGCCACACACTTCTGAGAATGTCCTGCTTTCTAGGAAGCTTTGTCTGATTTCGTACTAGACAAAGTAATAGGCAAAAAAAACCCTAACTGTTTAAGACTCAGATTTGTAAATTGCTGAAGAAAACATCTGTACACATCTCTGTGGTGCTGTGCTGTCTGCTCCTCTTCATATTCTCATGTTACAGATTGTAATCTCCCTGGATGGAGCCATGCTGCTAACATAAACAGAACTGGGACCCCAGTTTGCTTTGATACACAAGGAAAAACTCCATTGCACAAAGGCAAGAAAGCAGCTCAGAAACAAGAGTGCTTATGCCCAGTTTAAATAACTCTAAAAAAATTATGATGAGTATCCAGCAGCCTTCTCAGTAATGTGACCATTTATTTCCAACTTCATAAAGCAAAAGAAAGCCTGTTAATATCAGCAGCTAATTACAGCGCCTCCTTCTCTCTCCAGACACATAAAAGAGGCTGTGAAGTGCAGGAGGGAGAGACTGCAGCAGTGGCAGATTGAAGCTCTTCTTGTTAAATTAAATCTGGCTGAAGATGGAATGTGTTAGAGTGGACAGCAGTGATAATGGGTACTGTTTCTTCAGTGTGTCTGTGTATAAATTAACTACCTTTCAGTGCTATCTGGACAATAAAGCTTCAGCAGTTTTCCTCCTAGTTCCACATATGCTGCAATAATTACAAGCATAACTATATTTACTTCTGGCAGTAAAAGTATGAATAAATGATGTCTCTGTTGCTGTGGTCATGTTCTCTTTGGCCTCTTCTCTCGTTCTGCTCTATCACAAATCATGTCCTCTACTCTGGTAATGCAGAGAAACACAAAGCCGGCAGATGTCTTGCTGTGTGACATATTTCCCTTGCACTTAGGTTTTTAAACATTCAGTCTATCTATTTTCTGAAAGAAATGTGAAACTGTGATAGAAAAAGAGTGCCTGTAATGCTCGTGCAATGCAGTGGTGCTGTGTCATGGCCCATGTTATTTCCAGATGATTTAAAACATTGCTGACTATTACCTTTTTCTTACTTTATTTGGCTTCCCTTTCAAATCACAGTATCTTGCCATCAGTGCTGAAACTAATTTGGCTGTGACCCTTATGCTTGGTGGCTAAATTGATTTTTCTCTTCCTGATTCTTGTTTTCCCTTCCATTACAAAGCACCACCAGGATTCCCATATGGGTAATGCATCACAGTTTTTGGACAACTGCGTAAAAAATCCAGTATTCTTATGACTTGCAGAAATGTAGTTGAAAAGTAACAGTAACAAGAAGAAAAAATTCAGCCCAGGAGTAAAATGTAAAGAGATTATGTCTTGCTAATTCTGCACAGGGAAATTCAGAGACCTAGTTGCATTCATGTTTTATTCCTGTAATGCCTCCAATTATGTTTTCAGCTTGTTTATAAGGTTCACATTATTATGAAGCACATTGGGCCAATATTTGCAAATAAATGAATTTTTACTTGAATAGACATAATATAGGAGGGAAAAAGACACTATAATGCCAGCAAAGTAGTAAAGCCATCTTTATCTGGAATATTCAGGTACTATAAAAATTAGATAAATGTATTTCAATCAAGGACAGGATTTGAAGTTCTAGGTTTTGCAAGAGTGTGTGTGTATGTGTGTGTATGTGTGTGTGTGTGTATGTGTTGTATTTGCTGCTTTTAATTCATAAGACCATAGTTTAGGGGGCTCTGTGTGTGTATGTGTATTGAATTTGCTGCTTTTAATTCATATGTTCAGGGCTTTATAAAAAAGCACTGATATATTTTGACAGCAGCAAACAACTTGATTTTCAAACATCGTTCATATTTGCAGCTTGGGGTAAATTTGTTTTTCTCTAGGAATCAAACTAAGTGTCCTAAACATGAGGGTTTACTCCTAATTTCAGACCTCGAAGCAGTAGTTAATTGGAGTTTGCCTTAAGTTCGCCTTAAGTTCCACTGTACAGGGTTGCTGGTTCCTCCCCTTCCCATGAACAAAGTCCTGAACATTTCCCCACCTCTCATGTTAAACCACTCTTTGATATGGGTAGGTGCCTCCAGGAATGTTGCAAAAGCAAGACAGATTTTGGATTTGTTTCAAGCTAGGACTCATCAGAAGAAATCTTTTTTTTAAAGTTAAAGCCAAAGTTTTCCTTTTTCTCTGCTTTGGAAGACCTGGTGAGGGTACATTTCACTGATACAAGAGGAGCTCGATCCCCAAAGCCTCGCAGGTGTCTCAATGCTGGATTGCTGGACCTCGCTACAGGAAAGCAGCCTGGGCTCACTCCTGGGCTGCCTCACTGGGGTGGGAGCCCTGCTCCACGCCCCAGAGTGCTGATAATCCACCAAGGAGTAAATGTGATGCTTTTGAGGTTCCCTTAGTGACACTGTGCATCTTGCAGCCTTTCCTTTGTTCCCAGGTGCTTTGTGGCAGCTGCCTGGAGGCCCATGGCTTGTGCCAGGCTGTGGCCAAGGACAAGGTTGTGGTGCTGGCCAGAGGGAGCCAGACCTCCCAGAGCAGATCACCCACACCAGGAGTATAATGTCCTGTCCACCCATGCAAAGCATCTGAAAGAAGAAAAAGCCTTCATTTCCTGACAGTTTAAAGAGGGTCCACCTCTTGCATCCTGTCGGAGAACAGCATCATATCTATAACAGCAACAGATATTTGGGCCTAAACCTCTTTCCCTCTGAATTTCTTCCAAGTCAAAATAAGTTTACTGCCAGCCTTATAGCACATTCTGCAATTCTTTGATGAAAGACATTTCACCAGTGTAAATTATTATTTTATTACATTTGGCAGACAGAATGTTTAGCAAGTCGTTTGAAATGTATGCTTCTTCAAAACCCGCTAAATGCAGTGGGAATCTTTACACAGAATCTCAATTTATCCCCTTATACTTCAGTTGTTTTTTTAATCTTTCTTTTGAACCACTGAGTAATTTTCAATCTGAAAAGAGAATCTGGGGAATGATATGCAATTGTCACACACACCAGCCTTTTAAAAAAAATTTGGTTTATGACTTTGATGTAGTCTAGACAAATGAACATATTTCAGAAGCTTCTGAAGCTGCTGACTGACTCATGCAAGTACTGGTTAATATTTTAATAATTGGCTCTTCTAGCTTTTGAGATATGAACATCTGCAAATGAGAACTTGACACAGGAAGTCAAGTCAGCTTCTACATTCCCCTGCAAGGCAAGAGAGCAGATGCTGCCCACCAACCCCTGTTCTGCAGTTTGGAATGTCTCAGCTAAGCACTGCAATCCTTTGCCATTGATCAGTAAATCACTGATCATGGGTGAACCATGGGGAATAACAGGAAGAAACTTAATGCCGTGTGAACAGGGGTCTTGATACTAAATCTCTCCTTAACATCATGAATATACTCATGTGATTATAATATATATTTATTTGAATGCGAATGCATTTTATATTGCAATGATCTTTTGGCAGCTAGGGATTACTTTTTATCCTTTCCTGTATCATAAGGCTAATGAAACAGTCAATTAAATTAATCCTCTGCAAATTTAAATTTGCTGAGAAATGAACACAGCTATAAGCTGTAGAATTTGCAGCCATGAGATATTGACAGGGAAACAGGCTAGTGCTATTTGATAAAGAGTTAGATTCAAATTGAAGATGCTCTGTGCATCACGATCCTGTCCAGTCAGGGTAGTCTTGCAATGGTTGCAATTCTTTACAAACCTTTATTTATCTCTTGTTTATCTTCCTATTGAATCTTATTCTACAGAAATCACTTTTCCCTTAAATTAAAAAGGACTCTTCCTAGCCAGGAGAAAAGTGAAATAAGGCTTCCTGTCTTCTCCACATCCACACCTTTCCATTCCTAAATTTTGTGATTCTAAAATTATCCTTACCTCTAAGATGTAGTTCCTTTAGGGAAAAAACCATTGCACTGGAACAATGTTAAGCATTTGAAATTTCCAGTACAGACCTCGTTAATCCTTTTAACAGAATAATCTTCATCACTGGATTCTGAAATAGGAAATGCAATGGTGCCTCCTTTATTAATTAGTTGGTGGAATTAATTAACTGCTAACTAATAACTAAATAGCCAACCCTGCAAACATTTGAGCATCTGCATATCTTTAGGCATGAGAGTAATGATAGGAGAATTGACAGGAGAAACCTATGTCTAAAATTAAACCAGATTGTGTTAGCAAAACAGAGATTTTAATATTTCTCCATAGAAAGACTGTATTGCTGTCTAACTTCTACAGCAGTGGGTTTCATATTTACAAATATATATAACTAGATTTGCCTGTCTATCTGAAGAAAACACTATTTTAAAGTAAAAATGTACATGAAACAAGAAAGAAAAGAACAGGGATCTTCTATGCTGGGATAGAGGGGAAAGATGTGATTCAGTAATTTATAATTAGTGAAATAAATGAACCATGTATTGGTTAACAAATTTCTGTCTTGTTATGATAATACTCAGATTTTAAAAACACAGTGTTCTGGGAGTAATCCCAGAATCCAACGCAGAATAACAACACTATGATTTGGTGTTCATTCATATTAATATGCTACACTCAGTTTTTAAACTCCATGATTTTTTTCATGCTCTTCCCTCAGCTTCAGATGTTGTAATTGCCAATAGCTGTCTGTAATTGTCATTGCTCTGTCACAGGACACTCATTGTCCTCAGAGTAGATCCAAAAACCAGGGCACTCTGCCGCTTGTTTGTGATGACCACTACCAGCAAGATGGTTAACATCACTGAGAATATTTATCTTCAAAATTTAAAAAATATTTCTGTCACTGTTCCATGAATGCCATGGTGAGTACTCGAGACTTTGTACAAAGAACCAACAGCAATCAGTGACCTTCAGACCTTCATCTGTCTTGCTCTTTTTTTTTTTCTTTGTTTTTTTGTGCAAGCAGAGAAAATATGAAGGTGGCCACTTTACTCTGAGGTCACTGATGAGACAGAACTGTGTGGATTTCATTCAGGGAATAATAAAAAAATAATGTAAACTGCAGAAACCCTCTTTTTCTTACTCCTGGAACGATTTGTAAAGGAGCAATTAGCGTTCTCCAAGTTGTGGAGTAAACAGGAGGGAGAGATTGAACCAGCACTGTGTGAGTTACACATCTCTGGATATGGAGAAAGGATTGCTGCAGTTTTGCAGTTTTGTGGTGTTGGGTGGGTCACTGGTGTTGGATCTGCTCATTTTGTTTTCATTTCTGTTTCTATGTCACAGACAAAGTTTCCACAGATAACCTCAAACTGGCTATATTTAAGATATCATAGAATTGTCTGGTTTGGAAGTGATATAAAAATCCAGGCCCAACACTTCTGCCATGCTCAGGGACTCCTTCCACTAGACCAGGTTGCTCAGGGCACCATCCAACCTGGCCTTGAAAACTGCCAGGAATGGGGGGTATCCACAGCTTCTCTGGGAAACCTTTTCCAGGTGCTTTGATACCCCCTCAGCTGTAGACCACCTCCTCCTACTCTAGACCACAGAGCCACAGCCACTGTGTGCCATGCACAGCAGCCAAGGCTCCTCGATGTTCCTGAGATGATCTCCGTATTTTTCATGCAGCGATTTTTATTTTAAAAAGCTTCAAATGTTCAAGTTTCCTTATTTGAGCAGTTGAGATATATCTTTTGCACTAACACAAAATGTACAAGAGATGTCAATGCTGAAGTTTGCTTTGTGCTTAATGAGAAGAGATAGATTTGTGTACGGTGTCAGTTGAATGAAGAACATTTGGCAAATGAGCAGATACTGATGAAGTATCATTGCTGTGAACCAGTTGTTCAATGTTTCATGACAAATTTACTGAAGATACTTAACATGCCTAATTTTTCTCAGAAAATGTGGTCTTGGTGCTGAGGATTCAAAGACAGCTGCAATGGCATAACATGTTTCTTCTGCACTTTAATGGATTGCAGAAGTATTTCGGACCTTAAAAAAACTGCCTCAACAGTGTCCCCCAGATTTTATTCATAAAACATGATTTCTTTACATTCATCCAGTTACCAGTGGTCTACCTTGCTTTTTTCATGCTTAGCCTTAAGCCTGGAAAAATTTGTTCCCTTTAATAGAAACAAATGTGTAGTATGTTAATATGGAGAAGTATTAACTGTCCTCTGTCATTAAGATTGTGTTAATTCTTTTTTTTGTTTTATCCATCACAAGGGATTGTAAACCAAAATATGAAAAACATAACAAGCAACACTGAAAAAGGCTGAAAACTGAATTTTGCAACTTTGGACTTAATATTCTTTTAATGCCCAAACAATGCCATGTCTTAGGAACAAGATAAAAGCACTGACAGTGTATCAAATTCCTGTGAAATGATTCCCCTGCTTTGCATAGTATAACATCACCTATTGAGAAATGTATTTGTTTAAGATGCTGCTACATCTGATTATGAGATTATGTTTAAGAAGATAATATATACTTTACCAAGCATTACTTTACCACTTATTTAGTGCTGAAGTATAATCCTGTTCTATATAAATGGCTAGAATACAAAATAGATCTGCCCTGACTTAAGGAAAGATATTTTCTCCCCTCTGTTTATGTGCTTCCACAGATGTGGGCTTTTCTGAGTTGCAAATGCTTTTCAGAGTTCTTTTTCACACCCTGGAGGGGCAAAAAGCAGATTAGGATTTTGGGGGTTTGTTGTTTGTTTGGAAAATAAGTTTTTCATGAATACCAAAACAAGAAGTGTAGCATGAAGAATAACTTAAATGGCTTTTCAGTGTTGTATAAACAAACCATGGAAACCTGAAATAAATGAAAAATATTGAACTATGGAATTGGCACCCTGGGTGAAATTAGGTGCAGTATGAATTTCATATCCAGGGCAGATCTTCTATGTGGGATTACAAAGGTCAT
Organism: Parus major; assembly: GCF_001522545.3. Taxonomy (NCBI): domain Eukaryota; kingdom Metazoa; phylum Chordata; class Aves; order Passeriformes; family Paridae; genus Parus; species Parus major. The sequence continues at coordinate 10,623,191 of NC_031769.1, read as the reverse complement.
CTATTAAAAAGTCCAAATTTACCAACAGCTACACCTTGCTCTATATGTGTTTATGTGTATATTTCACACGTTCAAGAATTCTTACTGCAGAAAGTTATTCATTTTTCTGTGGGAAATCATTTGTATTTTGCACTGTGTTCACAGACCAGCCAAATCATTCTATCTGAGGAAGAGGTTGGCTACCTATTAAAGCACTGAAAACTCACACTTCTGGGTTTAAAATGTACACCTTAATGAGGGAGCTGCCAGAGACAGCAGCTTGGGATGGAAAGGCACATTGTGTTGATTCAGCAATACTTTCTTCTTGCTTCCATCCCTATGTGAGTTCACACAGACTGACATTCCTTCAGCCCTGATTTGCCATTCTCTTTTCATCAGGTTGTGCCCCTCAAGGAAATGATACTCCCATGGCTCTAGCATCGTAAAGCTATATAGCTATTCCCTGACAGGGACTTTACTGATGTCAAAAGCTAGTTACATCTAGAAGGTATAAAATAACAAAGAGCACTTCAGAAAAGATGCTCTCTCTATATATATAGACCCTGTCTCACTCCTGCAGGCCAGCTCTCTCTGCCAGCCAAGCTTTCCAAAATCGATGGCTTCTCCTGGGGCAGACGTCTGCAGAGCATCTGACAGCTGGGAAAACCAAAGTACTTTTCCAGGTTGAAGTGGTGGTGTGATGCTTTCCACCTGGGACTGAAGGAGCATTACAAATGAATCCATGTGAAAAAATCATCCAGGCAGATCCTCTCCTCCTCCTTGGCAGAAGACTGCTCTGGAAGTTCTGTGCTGCTCAGTCTGCCCTGAGCATTCTGCTGTCACTTGTGCAAATTCAGTACTTGAACTAAATTGGGGTTAGGTATGATCTGACATAAGTTTTGACAGTCACATGCTAACTGTGCTACACTTTCCAGTCCTGTAGTTGTGAACTTCAGTCACATGGCCTCCACTCCTCCAATTTCCACGTGCTCAATCTGCTATTTTATCCATCTTCACCATTTTTTCCAAGGGGCTTATCCTTCCCAGCTGACAAGGACAATTGAAATGTGAGTACCAGGTTCTAACAGAATCAGTTTATCTCTATTTTGGGATTACACCCCACAGCAATGAAACAAGGTCCTGGTTTGATGATTTTTCCATTCAGGATTAACTCAAGGATCTGGTGGATGGTTGAACTCAAAACTTGTTGACTCTTCCCATTTTAGTAAGCATCAAAGCCTTACATACCATCATAAAACATCTTTGCATGAGGGACTTTCTCAAATAAGACAATCCATAGCAATATTTAGATTATTTTTCTCAGAATGAGAACATGTTAGAAATATGTATGTGGCACATACTTGTGTGCTCTGTGCACTCAGCTTGTGCCCTGTATCACCCTGTAATTTATGTAAGGTAGTGCTGAGGCAGGTACTCCATGCAGGGGAGAAAGATTTTATTTATTTAATATTATGAATTTCAGGAGCTTTAGTTCTTAACTGTGCATGACAATTTTATGCTTCTGAGTGACACACAAAAAAACAGAATCATTTAGGTTGGAAAAGACATCTAACATCATTGAGTACAACCTCTAACTCGGCACTCTCAAGTCCACCCCTACAACAGGTCCCCAGGTGTCACATCTACACATTGTTTGAACCTTTCTAGAGATGTTGATTCCACCACTTGCCTACATCATGTTCCATGTCTGACCACCCTTTCAGTGAATAAATTTTTCCTGATGTCCAATCTTAAACCTCCTCTGGTGCAACTCTGTGGCTTCTGTGGCTTCTTACTTGGGAGAAAAGGCTGAGCCCTTCCTGGCTCCTTCCAGGGAGCTGCAGAGAGTGATAAAGTCCCACCTAAGCCTTCTTTTCTCCAGGCTAAACACCCCCAGCTCCCTCAGCTGTTCCTCATAAGATGTGTGCTCTGGTTCTTTCACCTTCTTTTCTTTTAATAAGACACTGTTTAAAGGACTAAGAAACAGCTCTGGTTCCTGCTGCTACTCTAACTGTATTTGAATTTAAACTTGCTAATAATAATATCTTTGTTTTATTCATTTAAGTTCTTTTCCAAAGAACTGTGAATTTTTCTCTTCCTGAATTTTCTTGATAAGCTTATGTGCCAAAAAACACAATGAGACTATTGGTGCAATTTGCTGCAGGATAATATTGTATGACATTATGGTCAGCTTGCAACAGGGAAGGTGGTTAAATTTAAACAGAATATTACCCAAATGTTATTGTCCAGTTACAATGTTTAAAATTATAAATATAGTGAAAAATCCTTTCTTATTAATTTGAATATTAATGGAACAGTAAAGAAAAAGAATCACATGTATTTGTAGTTTGTAGATCTAAAACTAGTGATACTGTATGTGGAAGGAAAATGCACAAAAAATATTTGATGACACCAAGTAAGCCCCAAATAATTTTAAGAAGAAATCTGGAAATTATTTTATATTGAGAAGACAGCAACTGTGTGGATGTAGGCTGGATTTCACATGTGTCTATCACTTTCATTTCCTTGTATATGCAGCACACAAAAAGAGTTTGGCACTCTCATGGGAAGCATGAAAAAGAGCTACTTTGTCAAAAGCTTAAGTATAAAATTATCTTAGATTCACCTAGAGTGGCTGTGACACTGCTTGACAGGTTTTAGAGAGCTCCTGGAGAAGCATCATTGTTTATTCCCCCAAGATAGCTTAGAAAATAGCCACACATAATTGCAATCTCTCTAATTTTTGACCCAAGATGACAAATAAAACTTGAACAAATCCTATTTAAATTAAGATAATTAGGTGAATAATGTCCAATCTGGCTCCACAACTTTTTGTGAGACAAAATAGACTGAAAAACATTGACACTAAAGGCCTACTCCTCTAGAATATGCATCTTTATCCCACTAGGTCATATTCCTTACAAGACCACATGGATGCATTTGAATTCCCCAAATTTTCAGCTATATATATTATATTGCAGATAAGTGAGACTGAGAGTATTTTCTTTCCCAATAGTCAACTTTCCTTTCCTGTTCCCCACCACCAGCCCTAAGGGCTAGTGCTGATTGATTAATGAGCTCTACATTCTCATAGTTGCAGTTTTTATCATATTAAAGCTGTAGGGTTTTTTTTCCCCCTTCTGCAATAGAAGCAGGTCAAGAATTATGTATGACTGGTTATAGGGTTTGCAGACAATTTTTTTTCTGTTACCAGAATCCCCTCCATCAGGTACCCATTTTGTTTTAACTAGTTGTTCCTCACACAGAGCTCCATGTAGAGAGAATTGCTGTACTCCACACAATGTGGGTGGTATAAATGCAATATATAAATGCAGCTAATAGACTTGGAGGACAAGGGGAGTGCCTAATTTACCTAAGCTTTGCTTTATCATGACTGTTATTGCCAGAGATTCTGTTATCAAGGTCATTCATTCTGCAAAACAGGGTGCCATTTCTCTACATTTTTGCAGTAACCCATTAAGGCTTGCTTGAAAGAGATCTTTCTGTTATATAACACATTATTTTTTCATAAATAGTCTTGACTAGTTTGGAAGTAGAGTTTTCTCTGGCATCAGTAGCTTGTGTTGCAATTCTGTGTTTCAAGTTCTGTCAAGCTACTGAAGTTGAAGGGAAAATAAAAGTGAACCCTCTTAAGCTATTCTCTCTGCCTTACTTTAACTAGATTTGCACAGACCTGTGTATTTCTAGCTAGGCTGTAACCACTTGCCTTTTTGTTTAGGCACAAAGCTAGGAAAAAGTAAAAAGAGAATAAGCTTTCAACAGCCTCAGAACTGTTCCTTTCCATGCTTACAGCAATGTGGTAGAATTCTGTTTTCAAATGTTTTATAGATCCAGAATATTTTTAAATTTAATTAATGTTTAAGTTTAATAAAATAATGCACAAAATCATTATTTTGTGACATTAATGAAGTCTATTTTCTAGCACAGTTTGAATAGGCAGTACTAAAATAGCACTAAAATACATTAACATTAGGTCATCTGCTTTGCATTTATAACAATAAGCTCACATTTTCAGAAAGGATAATCTTAAACAACTTTTTTTCAGTGCAAACTGTACACCTTTATCTTAAAATTCCAAATGTTTCAACAATAGATGATGATTAAGGACTAGACAATTATTCTTCATCTTTCAATGATTTATGGCACACAGAAAGACCTTTTCTCAAGAGTTTGAGCTGCTAAGGAGGAGTATGTTTAAATTGGCAGCTCCCTGCCTTCCTCCTTATTTATTAGGCACAGAATTTACTTCATTGTTGCCATCATACTAGAAAATGAGCTTATTGACTTTATTGCATGTTTGGTCCTTGGTGTGGACATATATATGGTTGAGTTCTCTAGAATTTATATAAGCATATGCAGAAAATGAAAATAAAGGACACACATTCCTCGAGCAGCTAAAACAGGAAGACAAAATGCAATGGCAGGACTCATCTTCCCATAATGGGCTTTTGTATTTATTTGCCTTAACCTGCACAATGTGCAATGTGATTTCCAGGCATTGAAATAAGCATTTTGCTTGTCCCAAGGAGCTAAGTAATCAGAGGAAAATAAACACCCAGTAGGAAGAAGAAGGGTAGTAAATATTTGAGAATGTTGACAAAATTCTTTGCTCTTTTATTCATGTGTATGTAATTTGAAGTTCCTTGCTCTTTAAATTTTGAACATACTTGCAGTAGTCTTTGGAGTCAGTGGCTCCAGGATTTTAGTAAAGTTGTATTCAGTATGAATAAAATAAGTGGGGAAATTGAGTGTAATTTTGTCTGTTTCTCTTGATATGGAGGTCAGTGAACATTCATCACTTACTTGAAAAGGACTTATAAATCACCTCAAAATTCTAATTGAATGAAAAACAGGAAACCAAAAAGCAAAAATCTGTTAAGATTATATAATCTACCCTCCCTCTGAAATAACTATCACCAAGCTGAGAGTATTTTAAAAATTACAGTTAATATCCTGTGTATTTCCTCTCCCTGCTTTGGTTCCTGTTGTTTCTTTTCACATGCCATTTTTAACTCAATAATCTCCCACAGTGGTTGTCATACTGAGGAAGGTAGTTAATAATAACTAAAATCATGCCTGCAGCTCTTAGGTTCCCTGTTAATAAGTTGGTATATGAGCTGGCTACAACACCTTAGGCCAGAACTGTCAGACCTTCATCAATTTGAATTATACAAGACATCTCTCTAGCATTCATGTGTGGACTGGCTGTTGAAGTAGCACAGGACAGTTCCATCCCCATTTTCTCTGACTTGGTGTTGTACTGCCTGTACCCTGCTGTGTGGCAAGGCTGGGGCAGAAAACACACACATGAACTGGCCTTGAAAACTCTCATCTGTTTAACACAGTTATGTAATAAAGGATAATAGTTTACAAATAACTGCTGAGTTTGCAATGGTGAGTAGTAAATCAAAAGGCAATTAAGGAGATATTACTGTGCATAATCTGTGGGGTTAACCCAGTGAAGTAGTGTAGGAATAATCCCTCCCATTCTTCCTCTTTTCATCCCATCCTTAAGGAAACTGTTAATGTCTTTCATGTGCTTCTGCTTGCTCCTTTGCCTTCTTGCCATAAATGTCATGTTTTACTTCCTCAGCTATCCTCTAAAACTACAGATCCTATGCTGATCAAGAATTGACCACTTGTGTTGACACCCTGCAGGCCTCTGTTACCTTCTTCGCTTTGTGTGCTCAAGCCCTCTGTCCTTGTTCTATCTAGGCTTTCCTCCTGGAGACTCTTACAACACCTATTTCCCCCAAGGATTACTCACTATCCCATGGTGTTGTGTACATAAGAAACATCACCTTGCACAAACTCCCAGGCCTCATTTTTTTTCTCTGCATGATTTGTGTGTCCCCACATCCTGAAGAGCTGTTCCTGTCACTGGGCATTCTGGGACACTTTTCTGGGAAGAGCTGGGATTGAAGAACGTTCCTGCTTTTATTTAGATTTTGGGAGTCATTAAAACAGCCTGAGGTGGACAAGAGGGCATTCAGATGTAGCGCGGTACCAGGCAACTTCTTGTGGCCTTCACCCAGTGTGTTGGCAGAGCTGAAACAGCTGGTAGAAGTTAACTGATGTCCATTTCTGCAGAATTCCTATCAGAAGAAAAATAATTATTCTGTGCTGTTTGGGAAACGGAAGATTTAGAAGATTTTCCACAAAGTTTCCCGGCCTATATGAAGGTTGTCAGGCAGATCTCCTAGGTGAGGCACAGAAAAAGATTGTTATAGATACGTACTCCCAGGTGATTTGTAATCAGTATGTGCCTTTTATGCATATCTGGCATCAAGGATATAAGTACAGAAAGAATATAATTCTTAATTGTATTAAATGGAGTAAGAGTTATCATTATTATTATTACCAAAAAGATTTTGTACTTCTATTTTTAAACCCTGTGTAATTCTGTGATGCTTCTCCATTTAATTAATGTGCCAGTACAATAAAATAACACACAAAATCATTATTTTGTGACATTAATGAAGTCTACTATTTGAGCACAATTTGAATAGGCAATTGAACAACAGTGCACTAAAACACATTAAAACCAGGTCATCTGCTTTGCATTTCTAACAATAAGCCCATACTTCCATGAAGGGTAATCTTAAACCACATTTTTTTTCAGAGCAGCCAGTACATCTTTATCTTAAAATTCCAAATGTTTCAACAATAGAAGATTGTTAAGAACTAGACAATTATTTTTCAGCACCCATTGATTAATGACTTAGTCTATGACACACAGAGAAAGTGTAGAACAAAGGAGTGCATTATAATAATGCACAGGCATTAAACCATCTTCATTAATAGGGTCTTTTTGGATTCTGCTTAGCATGAAACAAAGTATGCCATAAAGAAAGTGAAGTATTAGCTTTAAATATCTCTTTAAATGCACTTGATAAAAATAAAGCCTATATTTGTGCCCTTAATCTTAAAAATATTTTGTTTTCTGGGATTCACACATTCTCCAAACTAGGTGAACTGCAGCAGGACTTCTGAGGTATCAGTTGAGGTCAGTTCTTATAGGCCACATTCTTTATATTTCATATGTAATATTAGGGCATTGAAAAAAATTTGATCGTGTCATTCATCCTCTGCAAAATAGAATGTTAAGGTACTGCCCAGCACTACTAGCAGGAGCAAAATCTGAATATTTTAAATCAGTTAACCTGTGAAGATTTGGTAATGCAAAACTTTAAATGGTCCTGATAATAAATAAGAATGAGCATAGTGAAACTACAGCTTTGACTATAAAAGACTCACCTTTGTTAATGCTCTGTTTCAATTAGAACTCTGTAAGTTCTTTCAGGTTTTAATCCATGAGATATTTGGCTTCTCCTTTTACAAATATCTGTTTAACTCTGACACCATCCCTCCTCCCACTGATTTTGTCAAAGCTCCTAATAGGAAAGCACATGCCTGCATGCTTGAGAGACTTAAATAAGTCCACTGTGCTCTCCACTTTTTCACAGCCATTGGTACTCTGGACTTGTTTGTTTGTTTGTTTGTTTGTTTTCAAGCTTTTGGGTTAATTTTAACTAAAATATCTTTCCCCAGTGCTATTGAGTCTGTGTTAATAATCTACATCACACCTAACTCAAAGAATGAGGCTAAAATATGAACTAGGCACAGACCATGTTCATAGCATTTGGAAAGGACAGAAGATGGATTATGAAGAGGTTGTTGGAGCTAAGTGAATAATTCACAGTGAATAATTAATTTGACAAACTTAGCTTCTTTGTGTGTACAGACCAGATAACAGTCTCTTTCATTCACTCATTATTCAGATTAATTCAGTCAGTATCTTTTGAATAGGGCACAGTAGCTAAGGCATCTCATCATGGATCCAAAAGCACGAATTAAAATCTCTCCCTGATTCATATTTCATTGAACTCCTCTGAAAACTTGGACCTCCCCCTCTGGGACAAGCAGGCAGGCAGAATTGATGTGGCATGGGCCAAAAGCCCATCCATCCCAGACCATGGAAAGTTCCACTTGTCTCCAAGCAGTCGATGTCAGGTAGTGGGAAAACATCCTTACAAGAGAATTGCTGTTCAGGATGAGGCTGGCTTGAATAAAGGATCACATTGCTGGTTTAGAGTGCCAGGCTGATGGAAGAACATCATGGCTTTTTTCCCATGTGTTTTTAAAGTTTTTGGTGTATTGGCAGGCATGAAGGGTGAAGTCCAGTCCACATGTGCTACCTCAGACATCTTTTGCTGCACATATTTTCTGCACACACCTACAGCATGCAAGACTTGATAACTGGGATGCTGCTTTGGAGGAAAATCTATACTCTTGAGTTGAGACTCCTGACATTTAATGGCAAGTGAGAGATACTGGGAATCACCAGCTAAACCCATATATTAGGTGTCTGACAATGAAAAATGCAATTGATACTGACTATAAGTTTTCAGTTGTATTCATGGGCCCAAAATAAAAGTTTTCTGCCTTTAGAAAGACCTTATAAACAGGTAAGATGAGAGAAGTACAGGGAAAAAAATTGAAATATATGAAACCACTATGTAGTAGGAATTGTGCCAGGCTAGCTTTAATTAATAAGGCTTTTGTTCTTGTTCATTTGCCTGAGAAACCTCTACATACAATTATTTTTTTTTTCTGATTTGGATTCTAGTTGGTGTAATGTCATATACTTCATGCTATATCTAACAATGGTAATTACTGTTGGTTTTGTTTTCTACTCAGATGTAACAATACTTTGATGAACTGCTTTTCACTTTAATTGCATTAATTTAAACGTGTATCTGATAAAATATTTACTGACAACTTATCTGGCAAGGACATGCATGGTTCAATAATCACAAATCACACTGTAGTTTGTACATATTTTATAACAGTAATTTGTTGGTCAATGTTTAAAAGTTTAACAGTAGAACCTTTTCATCATATATTCTATTAGTTTATCAACAAATATTCATTTCTTCTAAATGGTAAGCTGTAAAAAAGAAATAATAATCCTCCCATCTCTATTAGCATTTGACTGATGAAAAATAATATTAACATTAATTAAAATGTATTGATATCACAAAGCAATCATGATTTTGAGCTTGCACATGAAAGAGAAAGTAGTTTTCTGCAAAAAAGGCAGAAAATGCTTTCTTCATGCTATTAGAAGATACCCCAAGTAAATTAATTCAGGAGAAGTCCAGAGTCATAGGTATTGCTTTTTCATCAATTGTTTTGATGAAGAAGAAAGCTAAAAGCAATAATTAAGATCTTTTCAGGATTCTAGGCTTTAATTTGCTTAATTTTATGTCATGGCAATGACAAACTCAATGATTTTGAGGATTTTAAGTAGTAACTTTAGACAGTCCAATTAAAGTCATCACTAGAGAAGGTAACAACAGCTCCCATCAGCTCTGGACACTGACCATGCTTTAAGCCTTGTCTCCTCCAAGTGCATACAAGAATTAAATCCAAACTGAACCCATAGAAACAAGGATTTGAAGGACATTTCACTGGATTCTGAGTCAAAGCTGGTGTTTCTGCTCTTCTGCCTGATCCTCTGAGCCTCGTGGCAAGCAGGAGCTTGTCCACACTGCAGCACAACATTGACACTGCAAGAACCACAGACTTGGTGTGGAGAGTGAATCCCACCCAAGGCTCACAAGTAGCTTCAGAGTTTGATTTCTGTCACAGCCACAATTGCATTGCTCTCATCACACAAACTATTTCTGTTAGTTTGAGTTTCTTCTTTAGCCATCTCACTGGAACTTTTTTCTTCACTGACAATTTGGGAGAGATTAGAGGAAATATTTCCCTTCACATAAGGAAATGATTATAAGAACTGACTAAAGCAACATATCTTTTACAAACAATGAGTGATATAATTTAGACAGAAAGAGACCATCTGCAAGAGATATGCATAGAGATGGCTTACCCAAATCCTCCTCAACTTTGGCTTATGTTTTTTTTTCTTCAGAAGACAAATTAAGCTTTGATAAAGATTTTTCTCTTCTTGAACAGTTTTTCTATAATGTTTTCCTACTGTACACATATATTTGTGATTATTTTAATGGAAAATAATTTTATTAAAATGTTTTCACATATATTCCTTGGGCAGGAGAAAGTGTAGCTACAAATGCCTTTTAGTGACTGCTTTGAAGACTGAAATCCACTCCCAGCAGGTTGAATGACTCCTACACATAAGCAATACATGGTCCAGGGGATATCTGACTTTAACTTATGCAGCCTGGAGGAAATCAGAATGAGGCATAATCTACATTAGTAGATTACTCATCTTGTGCCTTGCCTTCCTTCCATACTGTCACCTGCTGGAAAAATACAATGCTTTTATACTGAACTGTAACATTTGTCATCTCTTTGAAACATTATTGTTTGTACAAGAAGAGTGATCAAATAATGAGAGGTACACCACATCCTGATGCAGTAATTTGGAGGTCTTGGAATTTAATGAAAAATCATCCTGCTCTAAGACTGGGGTTTGGGTTGGATTTTTTTACCCCCTTTCATAAATTTACATTAATTTCTCCTCTTTTTAAATCCTTAAATAAAATAAATCATAATTTATTTCAATTCATATGGTCTGTTGCTGAACACTGCTGGCCCCTTTCTCATCCAGTAGATTCTTCCCTTCCTTGGAGTATGTGCAGGGGACTGCCTGCCACGACACCTGTTTTACAAATAAAAGAAAATAACCACTGCTGATTTGTTCCTCTCAGCCAGCCTAGATATCTGTGTGATTTCATTCATTAATGTAGAGGTTAGTCCATTCATACTGGGTGCTCTTTTTCAGAAGGTAATGGCAGTGCCTAGTAAAAATGGGTCATGATTTGTACTGGATTCTGTGGCAACAGGACTAGATCCTGACTCTCAATTTGCCTTGTGAGTTCTGTTCATTACAGATGAATAAATGTCCACAGCATGAAAACAACAATGAAATGGTCAAACTAAATTTCTGACATTTTGCCAAATTCTTGATATTCCTTAATGCACTGACTGATGTCTATTCTTATATTGAATAGCACTTGAATGTAGGAGCTGTAGGCTAGAATGGGAATGGCCTCAACAGCTGGTAGCAGCTGTTGAGGCCATTCCCATTCTAGCCTACAGCTCCGTTGCATGTCTTCCCTCACACAAACCATCCATTTTTTCAGGCATTCTCTACATCTCTCTCTTCAATTAGAGAGCTTTTTTTGCCCTTGGTCTACAATTTCCCAAATCTGCAGTGCACAGAATGACACACACTACCTGAAGACTTAGCAGTGCTGAGCAGGTCAGAAGGATTGCTTTCTGAGCCCAGTAGATGGTACTCCTGTTTAGATAGTTCAATACAGTATTTGCTAGTTTTGCAGCAGAGTGATGTTGCTGACAAACACAGGCTGACTGAGCCAAAAATACTGCAAACACAACCCCAGAAAATGATCCTACAGTAGGCAAAAGAGATGACCTAGACAAGCTCATTGATATTCGTCATCTTTTCCCCTGTATAATGAACACATATTCATTCATATATATGAGCTGTAACTATATTCAGTATTATATCTAATCTTGTTCGTATTAAAGTTTTGCATTAAGCCCTTATTGGCTCCAACATCAATGGGAATAGGTTTGTCATTTCTGTTGATTATATAGAAGCACTCAGTTATACTTTTCTTTTTATAGTCTATTTGCAATGAACCATAGATGCATTCATAAAAGATAAGAAGACATCAGACTCAGTACTTTCAATGCCAAAAATATAAGTTGATGCTCTTTCAACTAAGCAGAATGCTGTCAATAGAAATTAGCAGTGTAAAAAAATGCTGTGCACCATAGGGAGATGCAATCAAGGCTTTCACAGACAGATATCTTGGAATACTTTTTATTTTACATACCCTTAAAACCTAAGCAAGTTAACTCAAAATGCCTTTTATGAATTTGTAAATATTATCTCATGGCTGTATACATGCTCCAAAGCATTTTCCTTTCTGTTTGGATGTTCAGCTCTCCTTTCCAGCAGGCTAGATTAAGCTTCAATGCAGTCTGAATCTTTGTGATTAAAAGGCTGATTTATCATTTTCTAAAAAGAATAATCATAGGAGGACACTGGGTTTATTTGGAATACCTGTCAACCATAAAGGAAATCCCTGCAAACAGTTAAAATAATTGGAAAAATTGCAAACCTATTTACAAATTTCTTAGCATTTTGTCTTTACACTGACACAACAATGATTTTTGACCTTAGTAGCTTTCCCCAGCACAGGCAAACAAGCTTTGAATTATTGTTCTGCTGCAACGTAACAATTCCATTGCTCTGACCCTTGGTGTCTTGCAAAATACAATAGAACAATAATTGTCAATCCTTCCTATACAATGTGCTAGATTTGACAGAGGTCAGCATTAGCTACAAGACCTTTGGCTGATGCTCAAAGAGGTAATATCTCTTCTCTAGTTCAGTTGATAAAACGTTAAATAGAATCAATTTTTGCCATGCTTTTGTGGAGACAGAGATAAAAACAATTTTTACACTGTAACATGTTTTTTAATAGACAGAAAATAGATGACAGTATAGCTCAAAGTGCTTTTGTAAATATACTATTTAAATGTCAAAAGTTTTTATTCTTCTAAAGAGAAATGCCATAATTCTTCCTTCCAATTTGCAGTGTGATGAATATAAGAAGGCTTTGCTGTGTGCAGAAAATAGAGGATTTTGTTGCAGATCTTACATGAGTAATACATGAAGGAAAAGACTGACTCATAGACATTTTGTGTCAGCATGTGATTTGTACAAAGCAGGAATATAATCTGACATGGAAATAAAATGTGTGGTAGATGCTCCTCCTTGGCACCACGGAGAAGCTGGTGGCAAGGTCAGCAGCTACAATGTCTTAGCTCCTCACGTTGTAAGCAGTTGTTAGTTAAAATTTTGCTTCGGTCCTAGAGCCTGAGTCTTTTGTCTGTCATCTCTGAACATTTTGATCCAAAAAGCTTAAGAGAAAGAGACATTTATGGCACGCGGCAGTTCTCCATATCTGTGGGGGAAATCAGACTTCGAGACCAGAAAGAAGAACTGGCATATGAAAAGAAAGGAAATATTTCTCCTAAGTCAATTTAATAACATTATTCCTTTTGGTGTATTTCTAGACTGTGCACATAAAACTGTCTAATGCTGAAATAAACAGCAACAAAAAAAACTCTCCTTGTGATTACTTTAAGTGTATTCCCTAGTCCTTACCCATACAAAACATAAACCACACAAATCTTTTCTTCTCACTTCTGTTGCTTGATGCTGAATACACTATTTTGAATATGCTGTCGGCTCAGGTTCATAAAGACTGGGGCAAAAAAGCACCATTTTTCCATCAAGAATCTGTCTGTTAGAAAACAGCTATTTCACAAGACCATAATTTGACACTGAGCTTCAGCATCTACTGTGATCTCCATGAAAAATATAAAACCAGAATGTGCTTAAATTACAGAAATCCCAGCCTTTGCAAGATTTTACTGCAGTGCATTTGAAAATTTTCTCTGTACTGGGATGCTGCTGGTCCCAAGAGTTCACTGTTACACAGTGAAGGCATGCATTTCTTCAGGGCTGCAAATGTGAGAACAAAGGAAACAAGGTGGAAAACAACCACTTGGAAGACCTTTCATCTTTTGAGAAGCATCTGTATTATGCTTATTCACACAGAAACTATGCTGCCATACTGGTGACATTGCACATACTAGTGGAGGCAAGCACTAACTGTGCTGAGCCTGTGTGGCAGGATTTTGGCATCCTTTCAGGTCTGTTTGCTTCTCCCATCTTAGCCCATGTCTGTCCCTGTCTGTCCTCATCCCCATTCTGATCCCTGTCCTTGTCCCTGCTTCCTTCATCTTTGTTTTCTGTAAACCCAACAGTGACTGAGGCTCCGTCTGCTGATACAGAAGTGGTTCTACAGCAAGATAACAAATAAGATAATCATCTAACTGCAACATGTGATGGAGACAAAAGGTCTTTGCAATACTTACTGAAAAATTCTTGCTGGAGTTGCAATGCATTGCACAGATGTCTGTGTCCTTCATTCCCCCCTTACCCAAAGCTGAGCTCACCTAACCCTACCTTGCAACAAACCTCACATGCCTTCAGCGTGCTGTCAGTGATGGGCTTGGTTTTAAAGATGGGACAGTTAAAATTCTTTAATTATGAGGTTGCCACTCCTAGTCCTGCTGAGGTGGGCCCTGGATGTGAATTTTTAAAATTATTGTGAAACATATTAGCAATTTTGAATATTAATTATGTTGTCCAGAAATTAAATGCTGACCTAGGACTCACAGGATAGAAAAGCAGCAGAAGACTGGCCTCCCTGTCCTAAGGAAAGGATTTGTGTTTCAGAGATTCCTGATTCAAACAGGAACAATCACCAGTACATTTTTCAAAAGTGAGTTGGGGTGCAAACAGAGTTATCCCTAAGCAATTCGATTTCACTTGATAAACAAAAGGAGAAGAGAGGCATCCTTTAGCAGAAGGACATTAGAGGGAGCAGGACTGGTAAGTAAGGGAGAAAGCAGTGAGAAATGCAAGTAAGGGGAAAACTAGCTGAAAATCTGCTGAAGGTACCTGGAGAGGAAAAAAAGAAAAAAAAAAAGGCTACCTCTTCACTGTTGGTTAAATATGTTATGTGGAAAGATGTAACAATGAGCACGAACATTTATTTTCAGACAGTGTGGGAGAGAGGTTTATGAAGCAAAGCAATCTGTAATCAGTCCTTTTTTTCTTGTTCCTACATTTCCAAAAGATTAGCCCAATGCCAAACCAGCTATCTATCCTGCCTCTAAAAGAGGCACCTGACAATTTCAGCTCCGCAAAGGTGCAGGGTTCCCTTTGTGGTCGTGTGTGAAAGAAGCAAAATACCCACTTTCATCTTTGCATCTGAGTGCATTTGTACTACACACGTACACGGGATTTTTCTACAAAGACAGGAAGGCAAGGTCTGTTTTTTCATCATAAATTTAAAAGTGAACTCTCACTGCAGGCATGGGATGAGCAGCAAGCTCTTGGGTTTACACATTTATTTCTGAAGAACCCAAGTGCACTGAGCAAATAGGCACATTTTATTACTAAATAGTGTACACAGATGGTTGTACATATATATTTATCCATTTACCAGTACTATTGCTGGAAGGTAGAGAGAAGAAACACAGAAGCAAGAAAATGTCCATTACCAGGAAAGGTAAAAATTTAGTGACACAATTTATTAAACTGTATGAAGCATGGCATTCAATGCTCAGGAAAACCCCAGATATTCGGGTCCTTATCTAAAGTATGTCCAAACTATCTGCACTTCTTGAGTCTGCAAAGCTGAACTGGAAATTGGACAAGACAGGCTTTTCTGGTATTGCCTGTTTCTGGCTTGGGCAGATAGCAGGTGATAGCATCTCTCGTTACACACTTCTGCAGAGCAGCAGCAGTCCGGGGCTAACCAGGAAGCACAGTGATGTGCAGGAGAGATAATAAAGCCCAGGATTAGCTATGGCAGGCCCTTGATTTTGTTCCCAGTGGAGGTCACGTCCCACATGCCCCTTTGTGTGAAGAGTGCAGCCGGTCTGAGCTCCCAAAACGTCTCCTTCCCACCCAGAGGTGAGGCTGCTGCGTGCTCCTTCTCAGCACTGCCTCTGCAGAAGATGGGCACTCCATTTGTGTCCTCAAAGATTTCTCCTACATAACCAAGGCAAACAATGGAAAAATGAAAGCAGGGTTTTTCACAGACACCAAATCCACCATCACCTGCAGCACCTTCCTGTGTCAGGAAGTGTGGTCACCTGTCAAAACTGAGTTTTTTGTGGCATTTTGGTCACTATTTAAGGATGCAAACCCCACTGTGGACTTTGCAGAGTTTGGGAAATACACCCACTCTGATTCACCTGGAAGCTGTCTGGCCTAAATAAATCAGATGAAAAAAAGACAAGATTTGTTCTCTCTACTGGTGGTAAAATCAATCAATCAATCAATCGTTTATTATTTAAGAATTTATTATTCAAGAATTTATTATTTTAATTTGTAGGTAGATTCATTTGCAAGAACCAAACTGATTATATATAACAATGAAAGTAAGCAGCCATAATGGGTGATTAAAAGCAAGGTTACAGAATAAATACTGATCTACATTTTCAGTGTATTAATAAATACATTGAGCAAGTGTTGTGTTTAGCTTTTACTTCAACCATAGAAATGCACATTTCAGGGCTAAGGTGAAGAAAAACATAAATAAAATTGCCTGGTATTAAGAAGAGGGGGAAAGGGATGTGTGGAGTGTTCATAAATAGCTGAAATTATCGATCAGTGATGGTAAAATACCAGTGAACTGTGCAGAGCACTTTGAGTTACCTCCTTGTCTTTGATTAGGTTCAAATGTTAAACTTAATCTGTAAACCTTTAAATGGGATTCTGAGCCAAGAGCCTCGAAGACCTGAGGTTTCAGAAAACAACTGCTAAGTTTGATCCAAATGTCAGAACAAAATGCAGAGAAGGACTTCATATTGGATTTGGAAATGAAATTAAAAATCAATGAACACTTTTTAGACATTCTTCTCCCCTTGAATATTAATAAGCAGGTAAGAGGAATAGTAGCATCTGGAGAATTGTCTGTATAAAGACTCTATGTGGTCAAAAGCTTTCTTCCAAGTTTTAAAATAAAATTCATATAAGTATTTTTGAACACAAAAAAATAAGAAAATTAGAGGATTTTCTACTTTCTATGTACGATTTTTTTGTTTCCTGAAAGAAAAGGCTTTTTGCTTCTGTGTTCTTTTGAGCAAAAGCATGGGGTTTTTTACAAGGAAACAAGAGAAGTTTCACCCTGTCTCTTACAGGACACTCTCCGCTGTTTCCCGCGTGGTTTCAAGGGCAGCCTTGTTTTAACGACAGCCTTCCTAATTCTCAATTAAATTGAGTTTTCACTGCTTTCTTGGTCCACTTGGGAGGTGGGCACTGACACTCGGGATCAGCTGCTGGCGGCGAGGGCTGCATTGTAATGCAGAACAAATGAGGGCTGGATGCGTGCCCTCCTCGCATTCAGCCGCCGCTGCTGCCACTTACAATTACAAAGGACAAGAGCAGGAGCCACTCCAGCAGCGGGGAAGCATGACCTGCGAGCCGCAGCTCATTTTGCACCGCACTTATTCAATACAGCGCTGCCCTATAATTTCCTATAGCATTGTTATCTGTTCGCCGGTCACACGCTCACACCTTCATTATGTCCCCGCTTGCCGGCGCCGGCTGCTTGTCACATCTATTGATTGCAGCCGGGCTGCAATTTGCATGGATCACTCGCGACTGGGCTCGGGCAGACCGATAGCACGGCTGGGAGCGACAGAAACCCCTGCCAGGGACCGAGACCTCGTGTAGGGACCGCAACTCATCCAGGGGCTGATGCCACTCGTAGGGACCGCTGTCCCTTACAGAGACCTGCCAGGGCTGAGAGCCTGCAGAAGGGTGACACTTCTTGCGGTGACCGACATTCCTGCTGGCAGCGATGCTCCTGATAGGTGCTGATGCTCCTTAGAGGACTGGTACCCCTGCCAGGACTCCGAGATGATGTCCCTTCCGAGGGGACAGCAGCCAGCAGGCTCTGGGCAGGTGCCCCCAGCAGCTGGCAGCCCCAGGCAAGGATCTCGACACCCCCACGGGAAAGCCGATGTGTGAGCCTCTGAGAGAGATTGTCCTGGCTCTGCGGCGAGCACAACGCTTGGCTTCGAGTCACTGTGATTATCACTCATGGATAGCCACAAGGAACTGGACACACAAATCCCTCTGCCAACCATTCGGCATTGATTTCCACAATTTTTGGGCAGGTGTTTTAGCTTGAGGCTTGAGGAAAGATTGAGATACAGGAAACAAAAAAGGGAAATTGTATTAGATGAATGGCAGTGTTGTCTGTACTGCACTAGGTTTCCTCTTTCCCTGTCATAATGAATGAGACTATCAGAGGGTGCATGTCTGTGAGTCTGAGGGTGTCTCCTGCAAATGCAAGCTCCTATGTCAGCAATCACAGCTGGCACATGCAAGGAAGAGAACATCCCACAGCTGGGGGGTTGTGAAATTGTCCTAAAATTGGGATGCTGTGCTCTGACCATGTCTGTAGATGTGCAAAGTCGACTGAGATGTCAGTATTGTGCTGGGGCTAATGAGATACAATACTTAATCCCATTTGTGTTTAAGTCAGTAGGACAGGTCTGATGTCTTTGGCTGGAGGCAGGACTGGATCTGATATCAGAAGTAGCTGAAGATCTCTGTCTAAAAACTGCTTAAGTGGTTGCACAAGCAGAAGACAACAAGGTGATCAGATGGGGCTAAGAAAAGCACTAATTGCTGTGTTCCAGGAGGAATATAAATAGCCTCTTGAAAAGTTTGGTGAATCATTTGCCCTTTCTCTTCTGCACCTTTGTGTTTCAGGGAGAGGTTTTGTGAGATTTTGGCTGCAGAAGGAAGGAATCCAAGCTATCTGAATGGTGGTAGCTCAGCGGGATAACAAAATCCTCACATTATTGCAGAGCAGGCAACTACGCAAACCTTTTCAAATCCTCTCCACAAGTAGAGTGCAGATAAAAGCAGGCAGCAAAATGTTTCTGAAATTATCTGTGATGGAGTAAAATCATGCATCATTTGCTGAGGGATGCCGAATCAATGCTTATTACTTACAAGTAAGGTGTTTAAATCTTTCAATGGGTATGGGAAGAAAAGAAAGGGAAGTGTCTGAGATGAGCACAGTAAATTGTACCATGAATTTAAAATAAATCCATCCTAATTATTCTTATTTTAAATTGTAACATATATATATATTCCTGATCATTCTCTATCCCTTCCTTTCAGTTTATGACATTGTTTAACGTACTGAGCCATTTGCTTCATTTTGTCTTCTTTTCTCTTGCTGTCGCACACAGCATTTTAAAGAAACTACACCAGTGCATATGAAAGTCACAGCTTGCAGGAAAACAACCTAATCCCACTAAAATCTTTGTAAATGAAGAATTTTGTCTTTGTTTTCTGGGTGAGAAAACTCAAGTATCCATTCCTAAACGACAAGAATTATCACAGCTATTTTTGAGAATTAGTTCTGACAAAAGGCAATCATGCCTCAGCTTGGTGTTAATAATTTCAAAGTTTCAACATTAATACATAATAACTCTCAGTGCAGAAACTTTCAGTATCTATGGTAATGCAAAGCATTACAATTTTATTTATTATTGCATCAAAACAGATGATACTAAACTACAGCTTTCTACACACAGCTGAGTCTGGAGTTGCTGTTACGGTTGGATGTTTTTTGGTGAAGTACCGTACTTCTATTCCCAGTCAGAAGGTCGTGAGAATTGTAATACACCCAGACATTTACCTTTCACCATCCCTGCAACAAAGAACACAGTGTCACTTTAAAAATTTTCAGCTGAGGTCAAGGCCACAGGAATCAAACAAGCCCACACAGGCAGGGGTTGGTGAGGAGAGGTCATCCAGGTGTCATGGGACCACAAGGTGCAGGTGGTGGAGTCAGGGCAAGCTGCTCACCTCTGCTTGGAGACCCCACACAGACAATGTTGGACATGGTGGCCTGAATTTTGATAGTCACTAGTATTTGTATTTTTAAAAAGACTCTGAAAATAGCTAACTTGTGACATGATTGGAAAATGTGCTGTAGTGTGTGTGGGCTTCTCTGACAACAGCAGAGTTCAGTCTGATACAAATCAGGGCACCAGTTCAATCTTCTGCATGGGCAGAGTCACTTCCACAGATGAAGAGAGAAAAAGAAAGAATCCTGCTAAAACTTCCTATAGACCTGATGGGCCATGTTTTCTATCCAAATCATCCTCTGAGCTCAAGGAAACTACACTCCCAGCCTTCTACCTCAGTATGATTAAAGAGGCATCCTATATAACAAACACCACTCTAAATTATGGTTTTTCAATATTTTTAGTTTTTACCAAAACTTTTTATGTGACTTGTTTAAATCCAAGAACAATGGTGAAGATAAAAGAGCAAGAAAGCTTTCCTGTACTATTTCAGTATTTGCTGAACTAATAATTCAGTGTCATATGTGATGATGTAGTAAGTCAGCAAACGTGAAATATCTCTAGGGAGCTCTTTGTTCTGCTATTTTTTTTCTATCCAGTGCTTCTGGTTGTCAACAGAAAAACATAAAATAAATTTTCAGATTCTAAATAAGGCATCTTACATATGATCCTAATACTTCTTTCTGGAAAAAAAAAAAAGCACTGCTGTATAATTTTCTCTAACTGTTTCCCCTTTGATAAAGATGTAACGGGAATTGAGCATTTGAAAAGGATATTTATTAAACTGATTGATTCCATAAATGGAAATGTATATTTTAAACTAAGGATTCAGGAGAATCCTTTGTATTTTATATTGGTGTCATTTCAATCTTACTCTTCCTTGCAGCACTAAAAACATCTAGGAAGAAAAAAATCACAGCCATAAAATTGTACCTATTTTTTAAGAGAAGGTCTGCTTTTCCCAATTTTGGCTAGTTTTAGGATTCAGAAAAACACTTCAAAAATCCCACGTTGCCATAGCTTCATTTAGTGAAGCTATCCAATTCACTTGTGTTTAAATAAGAAAGCTGTTTCCAAAATAAAGTTGATGCTACCATCTGAAGGCCTGTCTATCTCCAGGGGTGTGCCAAGGATGGCAGGGTGATGTGTGCAGGGTGACAAGTCTCTTTACTTAGGTCTTCACCCAAGTCAAATGTAAAGACTAAGTGGGAACACTCCAGGCTTAGGTCTCCAGTCTTATGGTAAAACAACAGATTTAAACCTGTATTCCCACTGAATCTTTCCCTACCACTAAGCTTGGGAGAGTTCACATCTGCAAATTTTATTCCAAAACTGTCCAGCAATAAGGAGAAGTTCATTATTTTAAAATAACTCTTGTCAGTTTAGCTAAGGTTTTATTTGATACAGCACTTGTGTTTTAAGGCTTCAGTGGCTGCCTGTCATTTTCATCCTGAAAAACTGATCTTTACTGGTATGACACACAGAAATTAATGCCTGAATGTAGATTCAGTGAGTAAAACTAAGGGAAGAGAGATTTGGACAGGGGGCAGAGACAAATCTGAAGGGTTCCATAGATACTACTAATTAACATGGTAAGTGCAGAGTCACCAAGTCACTCTGGAGGAAATTGTTAAATACAATAGATAAAGTACAATGACTTTATCTATTCCTTATCTAAAGGAAGAGTTCAGGATCCACCATTGAGATGGACAAATTGAGCTTTAATAGGTTTACCCAAGATCTTAAAATAATTTGCCTTGCATCTGTATGTTAGGCTTGGACTGAAACTTTTGGTCACAACACCAGGTTGTTATTTGGGACTTCTAGGGTAAGAGAGACACACAGATTAATTACTGTTCTCTCTGTGTTTCTTGATACCCCTGCTTCTCCTGATGCAATGTTTTGGATCTGTCATCTGTCTTTGCTGCTGCTCAAGTTTCCCTGAGCTGTGGACATCATTCTGCTCCAGGAACCCAGCTGCAGAAGAGCTACTCAGCGTGTAGAAGACCTACATGCAAGCACCTCTAGGCATTTCTCTTTTCTGCAGACAGAAGCTTCAGCACCTCTACTTTCCTGATGCCTATCTGAGGACACTGAAAGAAAATCAGTTGTAGTGCAGGAGAAATAAAATTAAGGGAAAATTGATGTGGGAGGTAGAGGATAAACCTGTAATAGTATTGACTGCATTGCATCCTACCTTTCCCTCTTTCGTGATAATTGAAGGAGTTTATTTTTTAATTCAGTAACTGCTTTTGTTTTTTCAGTGGTGCTGATGGGTATTTATTTAGATCTGTGATGGGAATCATAGCTCCATGATGTTTCCTTATCCACATTATAATATCATCTAGACATCCCAAGCAAGAGTTGGGGATCCGTATTTGTAGGAGCTGCATCCAGACACAAGACAAAGACAGAATTTACCTCAATAATTTATTGACAACCAGTGAAACAAAACTGGAGCAATATGGCTTGCTATCATCTTGACCAACATTAAGTGCTTTGGTAACTTCCTAAGGTCAGGCCCTTCAGCCTGAGTTTAAGACCTGACATCAGACCACCAGTACCCAGAGCCTGTAGCTACCCCATGAGGATAGTCTGGTAGCATAGAAAAGTCTACAAGAGCAGTCATCAAGGGATGCCCATCTGTATTTACCAATTACACATTACACTTTATAATTTAGAACCATCCTACAGATGGATCTAAATGAAAAAGGACCAAGCAGCTCCTGAGTGTGACCATCAGGAGAAACAAGAGTCAGCACTTAGATTTAAACCACTCTACATCAATTAGCTGTCATATAGGAAATAAAATGCAAAAGATTTTTTTTTAAATATGAGGCAGACTTTGTGTTATTTGCTTTTCTCTACCTGCAGTATGAATCCTCTATGACTCCTGAATGGCCATACTACACAGATCAAACAACCCTCCCCATGTATCAGATGGTTTATGAGAGGGATATACAAGGATAAATAATAATTTTTATGATCTTCACTACAGAGTTTATAAGTTAGTTCTTTCCAAAAAAATGTTTTCTTTATTTTCTCAATGACCTTACTCTGATGTCTGTCATAGGGTGCTCAGCAAGGGCTGTAGGGCCTTACAAATCTCAGAAATTTGTAGCTGACTGTTGCTGCTGCTGGCCAGCTGCTGAAAAACATATGCCTCTACAGCAGCCTTCTTGTATTTTCATACATTTTTCTGCATTTACATTTTGAACTGTTGTGTTCAGCTTGCAGTGATTATGTATCACATAAATTTGAATGCCTTTTGAAAAGTATGTTTAAAAATAAGTTGACAGAAAATTGCAGTGAAACTTCTTTTGTAAAGTGATTGGATATCACAGAAACCTGATGAATCTGCTAGGGGATTAACCTGCTAGCCAGAGGTTAATGCAATTCAATACACTTTTCCTTTATTGACTATTATTACACCCTATTCTCAGCCACTGTCCCTAACAAGGTCAGTGACTGCAGCTGGAGGTCTCCAGGAAAAGGCAGTAACACTAAACATATGTCAGCCTGCAAATGTAAACTTTAGTCAAATTATACTTCCATAATAACTTCTTTAAACTGTAGCACATTACATTACTGAAATAATAGCAATAGCTATGCTGTAGCATTTTTCAGTACTGCCTTAATTCTCTACAAGGCAGCTACTGCAAGATTACTCTATAAAACATTTTTAGAGTCCCAGAGAAGTTGGTTAAGATTTCTCATGACATAGGCTTGCAGCATTCATTTTAGAAGACGGTAGCCTTTCATCAAAAATTCTGCAAGTCTTTGTAATCCACATGGCTGCTATGGGGAGAATTTATTCATCATTTAATTTTTGGAAGTTTTCCAAACTGAAAAGATTAGGGTGAAAAGTATATTGTGTGTAAGCAGCCCATGGTCATTTTAGCTTTCCTTAATCCCCTGACATAAGTATTTGCATCTGCATTTTACTGATGAAAAAGCTGTCAGCACAGAGAAATTAACTGTTTTGGGCAATTCTCTTCTCAGGTGCCTGATTTCCCAGCCTGAAGCAACTCCATGATGAGGGTGATGCTGTGGTTCAGCCTCTCAGGAATTCCTTGCAGCCAAGGCATTGGGTGAGCTGGGGACCCACCAGTGACACTGCACCCCTGCACCATCAAGGGCTGATGAGGAGCCCCTCTCCTCCATCCCAGGGTGTTCTGCATAACCACACTGTGGCACACTCCCAGCAGACTCTGTTTAAAGGTTTTATTCAAAGGATGTACGAGACAAAAATGTATTTTCATTATTTCAGCATCAGAGAATTACTATTTTAAAAGAATAACAGTAATAAGAATTATAATAAATTAATAATAATAAATTACCGGTCAACTTGGTGCATTTCCAAGTGGTTGAAGAAAGTGGATTGGGATACTGGTCACAGAAAGAAACTTGTACAATGGGGTCCTTACAGAAGGTCTGTGAACAAGTTAATCTCATATGAACAAACTGTTTATGACCAGTCTGGGCTGGGATTGAAACATCTGACAATAGAATGAGGTTTCAGACATCTCTGCTTTGGGACACTTTCATTCCACATTTTGGTTCAGTTTATTACAAACACAGGAAATACTATTAAAATCAAAACTGTTTCTGGTGATGAGCTGTACCTCTACTCCCCTCAAGAGTCAGAGCTGCTGAATTATGTTCTAGTATGCCCATACAAACATCTTTCAGAAAGTTTTGTTTTATCTCCAGTGACTGCTGCTGGTTTGTGTGGCATGTAGAGGCTTACTAATTACAATGATTTGCAGTCTTTGGCATCTAGGTATTTTCCCCATTAAAGAGACTGTTGTCTAAGCAGCTTTGAAATGTTTATCTCATGCTCATCAGGGAGTTGGACATCGCCTGTTGTTGGCATGTTGCACTAAGCCCCCATCAGACTAGATATGGGGTCCTGGAGAAATGAGGAGGACAGGGGAAGCTTCTCCTGTAGGAGATGAAACTTGTCTGCCATGGCTTTCCCACAGCAGAGAACACAGAATCCCAGATCTCTTCAGTTCTGTTGCAGTTTAGTGAGGGTGCAAATCCTTTTAGCATTGCCTTAACCTCCAGCTATGCAATACCACAGTGCTACCCAGCCTGGGATATTTCATGTGCAAAAATTGGCAAAGCAGACAGGAGGACCTGTCTGCAGTGAGGTATTTTTCTGACAAACTTGATACACTGAATATGGATCCCTACCCTCATTGCTTCATCACCACCCTGTGATGTTTGGCCCCAAAGCTAAAGTGTTTTTTTGCTGCAAATAACCACACTGACAGCTCCTTGTAAGTAGGGCAAGAGTGGATTAGTGCAGGCATTTTGCGGCAGAAGGCTCTGGAGTCTCACCTGCACAGCCACACGATTGCATTCATGTCCTGCTTTAACGCCCTTGAGCATCTTTCATCTTCCAAATTCTAAGGGCTTTTTTTTTTTTTTTCCTCTACCTACATAGGCAGGAGGAAGCAGAATCAAACAAAAATGGGATGGAAAGGAGGGGTGAAAAATAGATGGTGGCTACTGCATCCCTGTCCCCTCTCAGGAGCCTACAGGGCGTGTCTGCTCCAAAGCAGTAAATTGCAAAAATCTCTACCATGTCCTGCTGCTTGCAGTATCCAGATCTCCTTAGGAAAGGGACAGTGCAGCTGCAAACTGTGGAATAAGGCAGCCAGGTGGCCTCTTCTTCAAGGGTTTGTGCACATTCTGGGAAGTGCAGAGCCTGGAGCTTGCCTCTCCCACTTGCTGTGCTGTTCAGCAGGACCCTTTTGCTCTGAGATGAGCACCCCCTGCAAGCGCTGCAACACTTGTGCGGGGCATTCCCTGAGACACCTTAGATGCTCAACATCATTTTACACATTTGTGTTTCTGTATGCTCAACACAGCATTTAAATTGTTTCACTTGCAATTTTTCTATTATCATGTCACTGAAAATCACGCTACTCCAAATTTTAAAAAACAGAGGGATAACAAAAATATTGATATTTATTCTACTTTATCTAAATATGTTTGTACAGAAAAGGTATTGGCCACCCATAATACACATGGACCTAATATTCAGATTTTTGTTACTTTCTCAAAGTTGCTCATCTGAAGTCCTTAGCTGAAATAAGGGTGGATTGCTTTTTCCCTTCATCCATTTTAATTTTTTTCCTTTTCTGTTGATTACTAACTCTACACTATATTGCTTAGGCACAGAAATTCAAATGGCAATGCATAATTAAGGTGTGCAATGTGGCATCCAGTTTCACACACTCTTTCCCCGTCAATCTCTCACAGTCACTATCAGTCTTCCAGTTAATAACTATTTGGACTGCCCTTCAGCTCTCCTTTTTTCAGAGAACTTGAGTGAAGTGAATTGTCACAAATCCTGCAAAGCTTGGACTTCTTGCTTGGGTACCTCAAGCACTGAGAGAGACCTGTCTATCTCACAAGAACAGGACAGAGGTTTTTGATGTACTGGCTGGGACCAATAGTTGTGATGGGTTCATGAGAGGAGTCACAACCCCCAGACAGCACAGGGAAGAGGCATTCACATCAGGACTTACTCCTTAAACTCTCCTACCTGGCTGACTCACCTAGGCCTCAATAGCTGACTGTGCATTGGTATGATGTGCATTTCTTTGCAGGCTCTAAGTCAAAGTGTGTGAAGTTGTGCCTTTAAAACAGTCTGATTTACTTCAGTTTGAAGATAACAAGGAACAGTCTAGGTTACTTCAGTTTGAAGGTAATAATCATAACATTCACAGGTTGTTGGCCCATGGAGATGAAAAAATCCTAAGATGCTTTACTCAACAAAGAGGAGCATGGAACACCACTAACAACCATTAGCAGGGCACTGAAGAACAGCCGTAACTTCTGTGGGATGATAAAACTGTCAAGAGTATCGGCTATCAGTAGACATAAGCACATAACTGAGAGAGATGGTGTTATTCTATAATTTAGCCTTTTCCCACCTCATTGATACTGGTTTTGTATTTCCTAGTTTGAGTTTATGTCACTTTAACAAAGTGCTTGAAAACATGTTTTTCTGAGCAGAGAAACTGCACGTGGTTGAGTAGGACTGGTAATCTTGCAGTCAAGTTAAAAAAGGTTGTTGAAACAGGGCACTTGACTGGGTGAAGAAGCCAACTCCTTCCATTATGGGAACAAGAGGAATAAGCACAGCACATTTAAGGAATTTTATTGACCTTGTAGCTAGATAGTATAAAAAAATTATACACCTTGGCCTCACACCAAGAAGGTGTGAGGCCAAGGGGAAACCTTTCACCAGCATGACTTCAGCTGTCTTCATGCCTTCTCCAGTCCTGAAACCTGCCTAGGAGGGAGCTACACCACCAGTATAGATCCATCATTGCTAATGTTGCCTTGCTGATACTTTCTTAGAACTGTGCCTAGAAATGAAAAGCAGTTCATGAATCTGAATTATTATTTTTATTATATAACGAAATTATTATTCGTTAGCACTGAATAATAATTTCTGAGAATTGGTGGCTTTTCGTGGTGGCTTGGTAGCATGACCTCCAGAGACTGGCAATGCTAGTCTTCTTAACATGTTAGAGTCCAGTCATTTTGAGAGTATGTTAACAAAATATTATCAGAAATAAAGCCTTCAGAAAATTTAATGAACAGAGCTTGAAGCCACTCCTAAAAATGAATGAATGTCCCAGGATGCTCATTTTCTTTTTAATTGTATCTGGCTTCTCTTTTAGATCCATAATGGAGAGAACATAGATTGGTACTGAAATACAGAAGACACTTTTCTAAATCTGGCTCCTAAACTAAGTGATTTAAAATCCAGACTGGTCAGAACTTTGATGTACAGTTGAACATGAAGTTGTGTTTTGCTGCAGCAGTTACTACTTCACATACAGCTACAAGTTCTTGCCACATTAATAGATGAGAGTCAGCTCTGGTCAGAACAACAGAAATCAGAAGCAAAAGGGGAGAAAGGTTAAAGGCTGAAGACGAAAATAAAAAATACTGATTGCCTCTCTGTTTTCCCGCAGACAAGTTTTTATCCCTGAAATAGACAGAAGCACTTTAAAGAGATGTTTACTTAAGCTATGTAGCAGGTTGGGTGATGTGTATATTGTAAAAAAACTCTGCCAGTAACCTGTAAAAATTGGGCCAGTAAGAACCTACTTCCATGCAGAGCTTCCTGAACTACATCTGACATTCAAGCGATGCAGGTCTGGATTCTCAGGCTCTCCTGCTTTAGCTGTTGAGATGGGAGGGCAATTTCCTCCTGAGCTTTGTGCTGTTCCACATAGCTGAAAGTGAGGGTACATAGGGCCTTCTTACCATATGCAACCTGCTTCCTGGAGCACAGAGGGTCAAAGAGGTGACATCATCTTGGCACACCTGAGTTATCCATATCCCGGTTTAAAGGAGAGATGTTAGAGACTTTTATGGAAGTGGTTTTGTTTATTTAATTTGAAAATCTTTAAAGTGTAGCTCTGCCTCATCCAAAAATTACAGAGGCCTACGTACCAGCCAAACACAGAGGGTTTCTAATAGCTGGGAGGGTTGCAGTGGAAATGGTTAGCAGCAGGAGCCAGGTAACCTACATTCCAACAAGAGGAAGTTTTAGATTTGAAGGAGTTCTGATAAACAAGGGTTTGCTGTGCTCCTTCAGCCAACTGCAAATGCAGTAGGCACTAATGATGACATTCATTATTTAACATAATTTTCTTGATATTCTTCCATTTTCCAGTCACTGCCTAGGTTTCCAGATACGTGTTTTTAAATGAGATAATACGTAAGGACAATAGAGCATAGAAGCAGTAGGTCTCTCGTAACTTAAAGCAGTATCTTGTCTGTTGTGTACCCTTGCTTTTTGTAACGAACATGTAATGCTTTGTAGTCAAGCTTTTCAGAGGATTGCTGTTGTCATCTCTCCTCTCTGTAAAAGCCCCTCTGCTCCCGACACTTTAATTGCACAGTTGCCTAAATGAGGCACTGCAGAGTGTTAATGTGTGAGTCTGAGCGACAACACACTCCTCTTTCACAGAGCTTTTGCCCTTGATCGTGAATGTAACAGAGCACGTACCTTAAAAATAACTGGAGATTCAAGGGGAATCGCTACACTTATCCTCTTGCATAAGGTTTGTTGACACAGGGATCCTTTAACAGTAACTCATATTCTTTCACTGGGAGTAATAAGCATCCCAATTAGTCAACTAGTTAATAACTGCGTGGCTGGAGAGGACAGCAGAGGCATTTCTGTGGAAGCGGAGTGTTCAGTGTCCACATGGTCTAAAGCAGACAAAAAAAAAAAAAAAAAAAAAAAAAGCTTGAATCCTCCCTGAAGCCTCCCTTCTTGCGAGCTGCCCCTCCGGCTTCTCCAAGAAAAGGCGGCAGGATGTTTTTATTCCCTTCGGGGCCATTCTCCGTCGCTTTCTCCCGGGAGCCGGGCACAGGCGGCAGCCCCGGGGGAGCGGAGTTTGGGGGCGAGGGCTGGCGGAGCTGATGTCAGCGCCGGGCGGCGGGAGCGATTGGGCTGCGGGAGACTTTGCAGCAGCAAATCCGCCCCCCTCGCCCCCCCCACCCCCCACCCCCGCACCATCGGCTTCAAAGCGGCCGGTGCCCAGCAACTCGCAGAGGTGCAAAAAGTGGGCGCGGGGCCGGCAGAGCCGCGGCGGCGCCCCCGGGCATCGCCCCGGCCGGGCCCGGCACGTCGGGGCGGAGGCGCGACCCTTCGGGGCGGCAGCGCCGAGCGGAGCCCGGGCACAGCCCCGGCACAGCCCCGCCGGCCCGACCCACCGCCCTATAAAAGCCGCCTCCAGAACGAGGAGAAACTCCGCGGGAGGAGAACACGTCGGCGCGGTGCTGCTCGCTGAGGTACCGGCATGACATCCGTCCTGGGCAGCGGCAGGGCGTCGGGAGGGCCGAGCGGGCAGCTGAGATGCAAGTCCAAGAGAAGGAGGAGGAGGAGATCAAAGAGGAAAGGTAAGAGAGATGTGATTTTCTTGTTGTTTTCTTTTCCCGCTCTGTCCGCCCGCTACCTGCACAGCATCGGCTGCTCTCAGCTCTATTGTCAGCGCCCGGCGCTCGCCGGCGCCAGCCCCGCGCTGCCCCGACGGCCGGGGCGGGCCGGGCGGTGCCTCGCTCGGGGCCAGCCGGGGACGGGAACGGCCGCCGCTGTCCCCGCGGCCGGGCACAGCTCGCTGCCCTGCCCGCCTTGTACCGAGCCGAGGCTGAGCCCACGGGGGTGCGGCGGGGGAGCCTCGGCAGGCCCCGTCCGGTGCGGCGGCCCGGCCGGCCGCGGTGCCCTCCGCCTCACGCCGCGGCCCGGGGCCCGCCCGTGCCCGGGCCAGGAGGTGCCGCTGCCCGGGCGGAGCGCGGCTCGGAGCCCCCCGGGGCTGTCGCGCCCTCCAAACTACCGCTTCTCTCCTTTTCTAGACGAGGTCCATCAAGTTTTTCTGTTTCGGTGCTGCTCCCCGTCCGTAAGCGAGCCCTGCTTAGGAAGGCGCTAATTGCCGTAAGCAGGAAAAGTGAAGCTACAGGGTGTCATTGCGAACAGGGAATCTGCCCTAGATAACAGCTCTTCGAAAGGCTGTCTTGGTTTCTCCTGTAGAGGGGATGACACAGTACCGCTTGATTTTTGATGTTTTGCCTGAAAAAGACGAAGTTAACCGGCTGAGCACTTTAAAGTAAAATAAACTGATACGAGGAGCAGAGTGCCAGAGATGCCCAGCTGCAAGGCATTCAACTGCAGAGATGTGAAGTCCGAGTGTTTATCCAAGCAGTAAATATAATCTAACACGTAATTATGATCTCTGTGGTACTCACACAACTTTTAGTCAGCTAGCACTCAAGCTGATGCTCTGGATATGCTCTTTCAGATTCTAGAAAACCTAATTTATAGGTGCCATTAGCTAAGTGTCTCTTAATTATTGATTGTGTTCAAGTCCTTAAGTGCGGTATTTGATAACTTTTCAGAAAGGTGTCAAAGGAGCTTTTGTATAGTAGGTGGTGAAAGCGGGCCAAATGCAAGCCTGTGTCATTTGATTATCACTATTTTTACTTTCATCTGTTAACTCTCTATGTTCAAAATCATAGTAACAAATAGTGACCTGCACACAAGTAGAAACAACAGAGATGCAGATATATCAGGACTTTGAGTAGGTGTGCAACCTCAACTTGTTACTCAGGTATTTTAGCAAGTTATAACAGCTGGTGAGAAAGGCTGCCTTTTACTTGGCATTACAGAATAAATTTTAAAACTCTCAGGAACGCTTGCATACTCAGTTCCCTTAAAATTTCGCTGTAATCAAGTTGTGCTCTGCAGACTTTTTTAATGCTGATTTGTTCTAGAAAAACTACTTTTCTACAGAATTGTAAACTTAGCCTAGCTTTAGCAACCTGTACTTGGCCAGGAGACGAGAGTAAAGCATTAATCTATGCAATGGAGGAAAGGTACTTGGTTTAATTTTGTTTTTAAGAGCGGACAAAAGTTAGGGTCTTAGAATAAAATTTTTCTGATGCATCCTTTTTAGCTTTGTTTTGCCAAAACAAGGTGGAAGTTGAATGTCTTAAAAAAAAACTAATACAAAAACTTGTTCAACAATAACTTGGGAGCTGACAACTATTTGCAGAATGCACAGTTGGAGGTGGATGGCATTCTAGAAAGTGCTTAACTGACCAACATCAATAAGAATGTGCACCTGAAGTGTTTGTTTTTTATTCTTTCAAATGTGCTATTTGTAACCACTTCTCAAAAAATGTATTTGGCTAGTATACTAACTACAGGCTTGTGTTCCTATGATTTTGTTTTTCCTTTCTCTGTAATCACAGTATACATATAAAAATACACATTCCTATAAAATCGTGCTGGCCAAAACTGTAACTGAAGGCATGCCCTGTATAAAACCTGTTGGATTTTACTATTATGTTATTTTATTTAGTGACCATCTTTATTTTTTTTTATTTTTATATGTCATAAGGAAGTGTTGCTTAGCAAACAGACTGTTGAGGAAACTAGTCAAGAAAATGTTTATTAGGCTATTGAATTACTGTTTTTTAATGAGAATTATTGTGGATTCCACTATTTTGCAGGTTTGATCTGTTTAATAGATTGTGAGAAAATTTTTGCAGAGAGTTAGACCAAATACACTTGCTTTTAACTATTCTCCAGCACATATCTTGTCGTTTATAGCAAGAATGCCTTTTAGCTGCTTTAAAGTATGTAACTAGAAACATATGTTTACACATCTATACCCAGGGATACCTATGAACACAGGTGGGCAAAGAAATTCACTACAGTCTTAAATTTAAATTGAGTTTTAGACAAAGTAATGAAACTAATTTATCTGTCATCCCCTCTCATTAAGGAAATGGAGTCAACAAATTTTTATACAACTTACTATATTTTATTACGTGTTACATATGAACTGTGCTTAAAACAGGTTGAGACATTGCCTAATAGAATATCTAGGAATGTGCAGCAGTAGAAACAATTATTGCTCTCTATTGGTAGCTTCGCTTATCCCTTCTGTTCTACTTTTCATTCTTTTAGTCATCATTTTGCTCTGGTTAGTGTGAATTATAAATCCTGTCTGTGGTTATAGCACTTCAGTCCATTTCTTTTATACCTGGATGCTCTGTTTTAGGAGTTTCCTGGGGGCAGAAGGCAAGTTCAAGCAAGGAAAGCAAACAGCATTCTCTGAATAGCTGAATTTCCTTCTGCACTTGGCCTGAAAAAAACCCCAAAGACGAAAAATGCATGCAGTTAGAGTCAGAGAGAATTTCCATATATACAAATCAAGCACTGAAAAGTGTAGGACACTGAAAATTATTCCAGTGTACAATATCATTGTCCAGTAATTAATTTGCATGCATTTTATTTTCATACTTACGAAATCCAGCAGCCCTTTCAGTAAGAAGATCCTGCCCTAACAATAAATGTTTATGCAATGAATATCATATTGCAAACATAGATTTACAGTCATTTTATTCAGTTTTACACTCTATGCAGAATGTGTGTTAAAAAGTTAAAATGTGGATATTTAGACCTATTTGTTAAATTAGTATAGGTAGAAATATTTTCATTGCCATTTAGAACAGTATGTTAACTCACAGTGGGAAGTAAATATCTTAAGTTTTTTAAGATCTAATGAAAATAAATATGGATGCTTGACAGATTATCTGCATACTAATTTCATGTGGCAGCAGTAACAGATATTTTATATTTCCCTCTCTGTTTGCTCAGTTTTGAGTTGCTGTTTTTTTTTTAATCGGTGTGTATAAAATGACCAGAGGAGAGGAAACTATGCCTATTGATTTAGAGAAATCCATTTTAGGGGTTTATAGGTGGTTACTGTGTTTGTGGGTTCTTGTGTTTTCTCAGGGCTCTGGAATATGGCAGAGTACTGGCAGAACTCTGCACAGCGGCCTCAGCACAGCTTGTGCCCATTTCATAGCCTGTGGTATAGATTTTGAAAAGAAGGCTTGTTTTCCCAGATAAGTCATTACAAGTAGACCAAACAAAAGCAGAGTTGCCATTTACTGATAATACTAAAAGGGCCACACTTCAGCAGCCTCCAGCAACTTGTTAGGAATCAACACACAGAAGGTAAGTATAAAATAGGAGACTGGATAGATAACCCTTCTGAGTTATTTTGCAGTGTAAGACAACAAATAAGCCACCTTAATTGCAACGTGGTTTATAGGGCTGCAGAGTGAAGCTCATTACTTAAAAGCAGGAGGGCATCAGGTATCCCTGATGTGGTAGAAAGCCATGGCCAAGAGTCGCTGCTGCTACAATAGGACATGAAATAATTGTTGACAGAATAAACTAAATAAGGGCAGCAAGTGGCAGAGAGAGGCAAAATGATTGTGAAATGAAATTCCATGAAAAATTAATGAAATAGAAAGATTGTGTTGAAGATGAAGGGAGGAAACCAGCTTGGTTCTTCATCATCCTGCAATGCCAAAGTAATAAATGAGCGTGTTTCATCTCGGCAAGGTTCAGGGACACAACTCCTTCCCCACAAAAGGACTGTGTTGTGCTTTTCGATGTGTTCCGCTTATCTCGTGCCCTGACAGCTTGAGAGGAAAGGAATGGATTTGGTGGTAAAATTAAATTGATTAAACCTTTATCCATCATCTAATTTGGTAGCTTTCTTTTTTCTTTTCTTTTTTACTCTTACCTCCAATTTCTAGTGATCCGTGTAATGACAGCAATTTGAGATAGCATCAAGGACATTAGCTACGATGACTGAACTTAAATTTAGAATAAAAATATGGGATTCATGAGTCCATATCTAAATAGCAGATGATTAGGTTATAGCAGAGTTGTAACTTCCTAGCAACAGCATGTAATTGTGAGGACAATAGAATGGTGTATTTTACTTTCAAAGAGAACAGCATGTAATTGTGAGGAATACAGAATGGTGTATTTTACTTTCAAAGAGAACAAAATACTTTAACTGTATCTCAAAGTATTAATTATGTAAGTAGAAAAAGCACTGGCATGAATATTGACCACGTCTTACATGAGCAATAACATATATTGTAATTTTTACGTTTCTGAACGCATATATTGTCAGATGTTTTGCTTTCCTCAGTGGCAGTACACAGACATATAAAGCTAGTGGCAAAGAATCCAATTGCTTAAAATTTTGTAGTTTCTCCTTGGTGACTTGTGTAGGAAAATTCTCCCCTAAGATGAGAGCTGTGCTTACAAGTTCCAGTTTAAGTGGTATTAATGGAGTTTTTTAAAATACATAAAGGCAGCCCTTTCTGAAGTGATACCCTATAAATGGAAAACGCTGCACTAAAAAATTAAAGGTCAGAAGAAATTACCTTGTGAAATACCAAAGTTACCGAAGGTCTGTGCAAACTGTATTCTTAGGTTCCTTTAATGCCTTATAGGTTAGCAAGTCTCAAAAAGCAAACATGAGGATATCTGTCTGATCTCTGTTAATTGTACTACTTTTGAATTACTGCTAGCCAATATTGTGTAGGTTTTGCGAGTAGTAATGAACCTGAATTGATCCCTGTGTTTACAGCTAACTATCTCTACAACCTTTCAGGCAGTTTACCGTTTTTTCCGTGTAAGTGATTAGTTATCCAGACAAAAAAGGTTGATATGCATCAGTAGATAGATCATTCTCAAGGCATCTGTGATGAACTTGACATCTGCTGTGTAAAACAGCTTGTTTTGCCTGTAAATTATGTAAGTTCCAATAGTAAAATGAAGCGCTTACCTTTCTGCTGTGGCTGACCTTTGTTCCCCGATGTAGGGATTTGAAACGAAGCAGCCAACCCGGAGGAGTTTTAACAGCACATTGTGATATATAACGTATTAAAAAGACTGCTTTGTTAACTGGCGGAAGCAGCTTGTCAACCCATACTAATAGGCAACCCTCCCTGAGTCATAAAATAGCCAAATTTAATGCTTTAACAGAAGGCATTAACTGGATGGAGTTACTGTCGTTCAGTCAGTTTCAAATTTCTTGCTTCTTACAGCAGATTTGAAATATGAGGATGTATTTTTGGACCCCAAATTAAAAATGCACACTCTGGACTAAGGACTGGACATTGCCATGGCTGGTTTAATGAAAATCTCTGCTAAGCAAAGCGTGATAACAAGGGAAGCACGGAGCAGGGCAGAGTGCATGAAGAGCAGGACGGCTAATATCGAAGATATTACCGTGACATTAATGAATGAAAGGTGTATTTTCACTGAGTATATTCTATTTTGTTCTGGCTGTTCTAGCTCCCAAGATGTGTACTAGAAATGGGGAGGATTCAGAGACATATGGCAAAAGGGATTAGAGATGTGTAAAATTTCAGTGGAAGAAAATTGATAAGATTTATATTGTTTACTTTGGAGATAAACATAAGAAAAGATGCAGTAAAATCATACTGAAGAAGAAAGATTATAAAGAAGGTAAACAGGCTACTCTAATTTATTCCTGATTTTTTTATTTACTGAGACAGAGGCCTTTAAGGAAGGAAAATTCAGCATGTTTAATAGGAGTGGAAGGACTTTTTCTGTTGGAACTGTACGTAGCTGATGTGGGAAATTTTTTCACTTCAGGTATGGAAAAACGAATTTGTTGGGAGTTTGAGGTATTTGATTAGCTCAGCTGAGACTTGTGCTGCTAAGTTTGATGCTCAATTCAGTGACTGTAGGCTTTGGCTTTGGGTAGGATGCATTAAGGAGGATTTCATTTTTTTAATATGAGATATGAATCCCCTTTTTCAGGAAATTATCTGACTCCTGACTTGCTTGGATTAGGTGGAAAGGTGATTTGTAGGCGGTTTAATCGCTCCTGCTCCCTGTGAGGCTTTTTGCACTCTCCCGTTTCCCCAGCTGAGGCCGTGGCGTGGCAGCGGTTCAGGAGGTGACTTTCTGCTCAGCTTCATGGCGGTGGCGATGTGTGTCCCTCTGCCGTGTGCCTCCCAAAACCAGCAACACAGCTGGCAGGAAGGCAAGCACATTTCACTGGAATATTCCTGACAGCTTTTTTAAGTAGCCTTCCTCTCTTGCCACTCAATGCCCTTCACGGTATATGTAAAAATAGACCAAAATAGAGACTAATTCCTAGTCTCTTTGATTCTGAGTGAGGTTAGGATGATTACAATAAAAATTAATTAAATCATTTCTTATTCTCTTGAAAAAAAATAAAAGGGTGGAATAGAAGGGGGTGAAAACAAATTTTACAAACACAGAATGATTTATTAAACAGAGAAACCTCACAGGTACTGGCATGACTGCCAGTGCATCGTCATCAAGTGAATATTGTGTCATAGGGGATTATCCGTGCAAGCTAATCTGTGTTTTTGAAAGTCTTTCTGTTGGGTTTGGTCTCAATGCTAAACCAACCACTGTGTTTGATTCTGGAGCTGTGCCACTTGTGAGTGCTGTTTCTGAAACCTGCACTACGTGTTGGTGGCATTTCTTGTTCGAGTCAGGAATGAGGAACAAGCAATAAGTAGATCTCAGCAAAATACTTTGTGCTAAAGTGTGACTTTTTTTTTCCCCCAGTTTTTGTTCCTTGCAAGTGAAATGGTGCTCAGAATTATTAACAGAATCACCTTTCCCTAAATGCTAATGAAACATCAGCGTGAAGACTCAAAGCTGCTGGGAAGTGTGGGAAGAAATAAGTAGAATTTGACAGATATTTTATCTCCATCTTCTTAGGAATTTACACACAACTGATTTTATGCAATTGCTTGCTTCTTGCCACTTCTGAGACTCTGAAATGGCTATTTATTCTTTAAATAGCAGGATTTAACAAATGTAAAATGATGGCTTTCAAGCCAACTATAATAATGCGTTACCTTTGTGCGAGGCCTAATTCTGCTGCCCTTACTCAGAATAAAATTGAAATTGAAACTTCTCTAAGTATCAGTCAGGGTGGCAGAACCGTGTTTCTATGTACATTTATGTCTGTGCCTTAATATATAGGTACATATATACATGTTTGTGTGAAATATAGTTGTCTAGCTCTGTGAAGGGAATGACTGTAATAAACTCCAAGTTATATTAGACAAAGGGTCTTAAAGCCTGTAGAGTTCAAATTATATGAAGAATTTTTATATTCCATTGAAGTATTTTGTTTGGTGATGTAAAAATAAAATACTTCTATATCATTTGTGTTTACTCATATTCATGTATGAGCTTGTAATTTTAAAAATACATATGTAAAAATTCTCATAGTATGTGTGTGATCTTTCTCTATGCAATCAGTCGTCTTACAGACAAATCACAAAAGCACAACTGCACAAGGATTGTTTTATTAGTTTTTTTTTAGAGCGAGAAATAAAGGAACTAAAGACACTCCTTATAAGCCAGACTTTTTAGTATATTTCTATGTTCCATTTGTGTAGGTATGTTTTTTGAACAGCTAAGTAATTCAGCATGGTTAAGACAAGTTTGTATGCAGAAGCCTGTAATACTCATGTCAGAAAACCCCAAACGTTTACCAAAAAGGTGAATTTGTTCTTAAGTTTGCGTGCTAATCTTTCTCCAGCTGAATCCTACAGAAGGAATAACAGAGCAGAACTCAACTTTGAGCTCATGCTCTATATTGCATCCATGCCAGCAACCCTGCCACAAGCCACCAGACAAAATGCCTGGGGTTTCTTGAACAAAAGTTACCCAAAATTAACTTTCATTAGCTGATTTACAGGTTGTAGTTGCCCTTGCTCCTGTTAATCATGAATTGCTATTTACATGTCCATGTAAATGCTGATTTTGGGAAGCAGTCTGCAGTGGTCGGCAGTGCCTCATTGTTGAGCAGCACAGACAGTAATTAAATTGGAGCTCAGCTCTTGCTGCTTGTGGATTTAGGAGTTTAAAAGAAACAGTACAAAAAGAGAGTGTTCTTTAATACCACTGACAGCAGGTTTCTTCCACTTGCAACTGCTTCAAAGATTATTGATTGACCTGTGTTTATCATTTATTTATGCTAAAGCATCTGATGCGTGTCTCTTGTAAAATCTGTTGTTTCTAAAATCAAGGTACTCGACTTGTTTGCAATTCACGTTTATAATGATCAGTTTTTACAGTTATGTAACAGAGAATTGCTTTAACTGGTGCTATGCCCACAAAGAGGACTTTTTGTGCCTTCAAATGGAATCCATAAGCACAAGACATTTGATTTTTTTTTTCTGGGTTTTTCTTTTTTTTAATGAAACTGTTTCACTGTGCAAATCCTTTAAATTTTCTACACAAGAAGAAGGACTGTACAAGAGTGTTCAAGGATAAATGTGAAGCATTTCAGTTCTACTAGAACAAGTCAAAAGCTTGTCTTTCTAGGTTAACTTGTACCCTCTTACATTCTTTTAAAAGGGGACTTTATCTCTGCGTTCATTTTGTTTAAAGAAAACAAAGAAAATAATTTTGAAATATTTTCATGTTACAGCACAAGGTGTAAATGGGCAGTAGGTTATTAACAGGACCAGTTAACTGAAGGTGATTATTAGATGTCATAAAAAGCTGGGGATTTAAAAATGTATATGGTTTTTGAGTAGTCAGAAATGAAATAATCTTTTGCAGTTAGAAGTCTGGTTTGTAGCAGAAGTAGTTTAACAGAACACTGCTTTAGATAGATTGGTTAACCCAGACACATTTTTAAGCAAATGCCACATTCTGCTTACATGTGGTAAGAAGCCATAGACAAAGGTGCTTTGTCAGGTTTTCCTAAAGGCTAACACCGAATTCCTTACTAAATTTGTGCTTTTATGATGTAAGGCACATAGGACTATTTTTCCTTTTCTATGGTAAAATCATCCTTCTCTTCAGATGGGTCCAACTCATCCCAGACATCAAGGATTCTTATTGCCCAGAGTTAATAAAAATGCATCTGCATAGTCACACTAAGTACATGCTCAAACTACTTATGGAAAGTTATTATCTCTGAGGCAGACGGGCCATGTTCGCCCAGTTTATCAGGGGGAAGTTGAGTCAGACCAGTTAATCTGTTGCAGAATTAATGAGCAGTAGGTAGCAATGCAGGAGTCTGTCACTCTGCTTTGGAGTGTCCAGCAGTCCTGGCTCTGGCGTGTGGCGGTCCTTCCACAGCTGTAGCTGGATCTCACTCTCACCTGTGGCCCTGGGAGCTGCTGGTTCCCCGGTGAGCCGTGTGCCAGCACCGCTGCTGGCAGCAGGAGTAGGGCACGGCAAGGTGGGCCTGCCTGCTGCTGCTGGAATGAAGAGGGCTTTGTGTTTTCTTACCTGTTTTGTATGTATACAAAGGCATGGGATCTGGTTCTTCTGTGGTGTTAAATCACATGTGCTCTTCAGCTTCTGGAGGGCTTTCAATTTCTCCCACAATGGCTTGTTACAGGTACTGAGGGTGAGCTTTCTGTGTAGCAGAGTTTACGTTTAAAAGGTGACTCTTTCTTCAGTATTAACTGAAGTATTACATTGTGGACAAGTCTGCAGAATAACCACAATAACTCTGGTTTTGTAATATACATTACGTCCTTCAGATGCTGCAAGAATTTGCTTATGGAATTCATTGAAACTGTTACAGATTCCTTGATTCCTTTTTTTTTTTTAAAATGAGATTTATCCTTTTAGATGACTTATTTTCACAAGGATTAAATACAAATTTCTACATTTCATTACTTTCATTTCCATTAAAAATCATAGTAACAGTCCCTACATTTGTACCTTCCTGTAGTTCAATTGAAATTCATCAATTTTGTTTATGCACAAACTCTTCAGAAGACCAAAATATTATTCCACTTCAACTACAACCACTCTAAATTCACTCTAGTCTTTAACAAGAATTCTTTGGCTAAAGTGTAGCAGATACATCTTAAGATGAAAAAAGGAATCAAGCACTCATTTCCGAGTCCAGGAAAATAATTTATAAAGTTTAAAAAAAAATATAAAAATCTATTCTTCATGCATTATTATCTTAATTTTGCCTCAAAATAATTGTCTCTGAAATTAACTGAAACCAAGCAGCAACAAATTAAACTGGTCTGGGTCTTACAGAGTGCTGTTTGAACAGGAGAATGAGTTAAACACTACAGAAGCCATTTCAATAAAGATAAACACAAATGTTCCCAAAAATCACTCCTAAAATGTATCTAACCCTGAAAATCCACATATTTGCACTTCTTCAATTTGTTTTTTATTTACAAAAACACCCATCTCTTTCCTCCCTTTCTTTTTACTATCTTACTTCCCTTGTTTGTATCCTCACCTATTGAAGCAGCTGCTATTCATACAAATTATGAAAAGGAAAGTATGTATGAGATTGGTGCCTGGAAAGGACCAATATATCATCGAAGGTCTTTGGGGTAACATATGGCCTTGGTGCAGCAAAATCACTTCCTCAGTCATTCCATTGCTGCTCAGAAAAGCAGTAAATAATAAGTAACAAGTTCTGCGTACAAATGTGCTGGTACTTAAATATTTTCATGGAATCAGAAACTGGATAAGAATTTACTGGTATTTTCCTGAAGATCTTTTAAGTACAAAAAAAAAAAAAAAATTCACAATGCACTTTCTTAACAGCATACATTTCTTAGGGATTGTTCTGTTTTAGCATATCTAAACTGATCTTGCTACCAGTTCCTGAGCTGAGTAGATGTTTCTCTGGTGCTGACATGTAAAGTTGGTTCCTGTGCTCTTTAGGCAGAAAAGGGAGACAGCAAAAAGTCAAGATAAGAGGCTGAGACTGTTCTTTTAATGGCCATTATGGCAAAAGCAATGTGTGCATCATAGGCAGGTGGTTGATTGGGAAGAGTAGCTTGTTAATCTTGCTTAATTTTACACATCTTGTTAATCTTGTTTTCCAGTACCTTTCCCTTTCTGTTGCGACTGCTGGTGCCAGGCACGCACCTGCCTGCAGGTGCAGTCACGCACAGCCCTTGCGCAGGCTGTCAGCTGAATTTCCATCAGTCATTTCCCCGTGCCCCAACAGGTGTCAGTGAGTTGCAAGTTGTAGAAGAGATGACGACTCACAGAAACCCACACTGCAAAAAGAGACTTCTCAGTCGTGGTCAGCTCAGGCTTTGCGGGGAGGTGCAGTGCAGGTGGGCAGGCACACACCAGGGGATGTGATGCTCTCAGCACACCGTGGGCCAAAAGCATGGCTTAAGGGTAGCACAAAAAACATCTCCCTGACCAAGTGTAGGAAACTGTTTCCATCAGCCCTTTCTAGCAGACAGCTTGTCTTTGCTGAATGTTGACAACATATTATATAAATTTCTCTGCAACAGCTTGTTTCAGAAACTTTCCCCAGTAATATAGATTAAGATAGAATTTGTTTTGACTGCTGTAATGCATATTCATTAGATAAAAGCCCAGACAATTACTATGATAGTTTCACTAACAGGTGGAGCATGTTTTAGGATTTGTTGGGCATGGGATTTGCTGGAATAATCTCAGACAAATTTGGGGGATTATTTTTGTTATGAAAATAATTTTGTATGGGAAGTGAGAACGTAAGCAGATTTGAAAGTGATTTCATTATGTTTTTGCATTAGTTTGCTCTTAAAATTTTAAGTCTAGAATACGTTCATACTTTGAACAAATGAAGGTCTCTCAGGACAAGCAAGAAACCACATAAATAAGTGCTACCTTCATAACAGAGCTAACAGTTGAGTAAATGGTAAGCAAATGTATTTCTAACAGGATATCATGTTATTGCGTTCATTTTCCAAAACTAGAAATTATACTTTCTCCATCTTCACTTGTATCATATCCACTTTCATCCATTAAAGTTACAGATTCATTTCAGTTGAGTAGGTAATATTACAGTAAATATGCATGCATTGACATTATCGAGAAGTTGCCAATGAAAGCACAATTCCCTTTTTGTTTCCACTCGCAAAAAGAGAAAGCTTGAGAGCAGAATCTAGATGAGGAGTATAGGAGCCTGATCTTACCGTATTTACATGGCAATCTGTTTTTTTTGAGGAGTACCAGGCCCTACAGCTTACAGGACCTACATTCCATAGGACATTCTCATATGGGCAGTCACTGTCTTCAGCACAAATTGATCTTGGTGATCATTTTTATAGGGATTGGGGTCGTGCTATCTGGCACTGTGAGGAGAGGATCACTGCCAAATTAGTTTTATAAGGTAAACAAGGAAGTTAAAACTGCACACTCAGGAGAGCACTTTAGTTCATCCCTACAGGACAGCATCGGAATTTAATGTTAAAGGAGGTTTAAAAATACACTTGCCTAGCACAGAAGTTATCAGTCTAGACTCCCCATCTGTTGAATGCCTTGTAAGTATCAGTAGTATAAGTAAGTATATCAGTATGTAAGTATCAGTATCAGTACTTCAGTATCTGACTTAGGCAGAAATCATCATGTAAAAATGCTAATGATTTCTCTATGCTGTTTTGTTATGAATGGAACTTCAAAGCTATGAATTCATATGTTTATATTCAATTTCTATTTATATACTTAAGCACGGACTCTCTAGTACTATGCATATTAATGTGCCAATATGTGCTCCAGCAACGCCTGTATTAAAGTACATTCATATTTATATAAAGGCCTGGACTCAATTGAAGTTTTGTCCTAGGCTTCATAAGGAGCTTGGATCCAACCCTGTATTTTTTTTTAATAAACATCGGAACAAATTTCCAGGAATTCATTTAGTTCATAGCATTGGCTTTTTATTGTAGTTGGATTTTAATTCTTAAGCACAAGTTTTATTTTATGAGCTGCATCATTTTCCGCTGCTTGTGTCGAGATGTTTCTCTGTTGACAGAGCAGCTTCCATACTCCCTCTGCCATCCCCCTTTGTCTTTCTTGTTTTCAGTGTGTTTTAATCATGCTCTCTAATCCCCTATACGATTATGACTGATTAATTAGCAAACCTTCACTTTCAGGCTCTGAATTTTTCTCTTAGGCTCAGACCATTTATAATCTCAGCTGAAAACACAAGATTGAACATCTGCCTTGTATTTAATCTCTTTGCATCTTGTACCCATCATGATTATTGTTTGTTCTTTATTATAACTGGGGGGTTTAAGGGTGAAATGTTACATTCTGCATTATCTGGGCTCTTAGCCTGAAAAGAAATCCATGCAAATGGGCCATGGGGAAATACAGAAAATCAAGGAGTCCACAACTCGGACCACAACTTGATTTTTTACAGAACTTTGGACCTCAGATGTCCATTTTTTTCAGGAATCAGCTTAAAGAATCTGGATGGAAAAAGACTGTGATAGATCAAGTGCTGCTTTTGCAGAGCTTGCATCAGTTTATATTTTCAAAATTTTCTTTGCAAAGATGTGGGATAGAAATATACACATATACTTGCAGTAAGTAAACAAATCCAGCATTTTCATTCAGTTGTCAGATGCAAAGATCTGTGCTTTTCAGAAAATCCTGTTAAGGGGATTGTACTGGCTGCTGGTGACAGTGAAAGGACCATCGTCCTTCAGAATCTCAGGTCTGAGCTTCCCTCAACTCCTTGTCAGGATTTCCATGTGAAGTCTGTTTGCAGGGAGCAATTTTCCCTGCTGCACTTCTTGCATGGATTTTTTAATGTAGTTGGGGTTAAGATTTTGAGGGATTGAAGGGAGATCACATACCTGCTTGTCATTACCTATTTCCAGCTGGAAACTTTGGGACAGCAAGCTTTCTCTTCCCCCTCACTGACTCACAGCATGAAGAGATAGTGGAAATTTTCCCAACACATTGTACATTTGTCAGCACAGGTAGAAGAGTGGTGAATAAAATAATTTCTTTGCTCATCCCTCCTACTGTCCTAGTCACAATCTCAAACACCAGGTAGTATCACACAGAGGGTTTGTGTTTTTTTCTCCAAAAGGAACTATCTGTCTGCAAGTGTCACATAATTTATAAATAATTAAGTTTACTTCTCCTTTCTGCTTCAGCTGATACCCACGTGTCATGTCCATGCAAAGGACCATGTTGTCTTTGTCCTG
Source organism: Parus major (assembly GCF_001522545.3). Taxonomy (NCBI): domain Eukaryota; kingdom Metazoa; phylum Chordata; class Aves; order Passeriformes; family Paridae; genus Parus; species Parus major. The sequence continues at coordinate 10,579,304 of NC_031769.1, read as the reverse complement.
AACTGGGCCATGGGGTATATTTAGGCTCTCCCATACATAATTTCTTGTATTAATTAAATGTTGCCACCCAGCTGCAAGTACACTTTTCTCTTATTCATAACATCTAAGCCTTCCAAAATCTGCAGCAGCTCCAAACACTTTGCAGTAATGTTAGTGCAGGTTTTGGAATGATGCTGTAATATAATACAGTTATAAATATTTTCATTCTGGAATTGTAGGAAGAGAGAAAACAGCTCATGTCAGTTATTTTTTGAACTGATTTTTTTATTTCTTTCAGAACTCTCTGTGATCTTCATAGATATTAGATTAAAAAGTAATTTCAAACATGAATAAGAAATAACATGTGCAGAAAGCTGCATTTCGGCTAGAATTACCAATGTAAAGCACCTTTCTGGGACTGTGGCTCCAGTCTGCCAGTTTCCCATGGAGCACAGAGCAAGTGTGGCTGAGACTGACAGAGCCCTGTTGCATTTTGAAATAGTCTCTAGCACTCATTTCTTTCCCCATGAAGAACTAACTTTTAAATATTCCAGGAGGCCTTTCAGGAAGTGGCGTGTTTGTTCCTCTTCTGACTGCCTCTGTTTTCAGAGATCTGTCTTGCAGATGGTTTTTTCACTTACAACTTTGCGCATTGCCCAGATGCATTGCTCTGTTCTCACACAGGTGGAATCTGGCTGTTGCCTTTGTCTGGTGTCTCTGGACAGCAATGTATCAGCAAGGAGCAGATTGTTCTAATGTGACTTGGTGAGGCTGAGTTTTGGGTCAAGGGTTTCTTCAGAAGATGGCTCAAGAGTTGATAGCACTTAGGGGAGATGAAAAACCCCACCTACAACAACCTGTTCTCTGGGAGGAGAACTGATGTGGTACTTGCACCTGAGACCCACACCCATGGCACCTTCTGCACCTTCATGCTTTCCATGACCAGGAAACTCTGTTTTATGAAGAAATCTGTGAAATGCGTGTGTGTCTGTCCAGGTGCAAGTCAGGGCCTTCACTTTGTGTGTGCTAGAGACCTGTTAAAGAGTTGGGATCAGGACGGTCCAAGCAGCAGCCAGTTCTGCTGGATGTGCTCACATGGACCTGTGAGAGCTGCAATTACAGGAAGTCTCACAGCCGTGGTTCTTCTGTGTCTCCTGGTGGAATGGTACAAGTGTAGTGTGCTCTTGGTCCCCCCAGCCCTATCAGCAGGGAAGACCTGTGTCTTACCTGCTGATTTTCTGGGCTTTGGCAGCAGGTTCCCACACTTGCAAAATGGATTTCCTTCAAATGAAGCTCTGTTCTGAAACTGGCAATGCTGAAGGTTAAAATTAGCTTCTCCTTTATTACTAGGCCATATTTTTAGGCTCTAATTCATGTCTCATATGAACGCAGTCCTCCCACTCCCACGTTGGGAGTGCTGAACTGGAGTCTGAGGGCTGTGCATTACATTTTCCAGAAATAGGTGCAACTCAGTATTTTGAATATTTACATTCTCTGCCTTTTAAAAAATGTATCTATTGGTTTTAGGTGCGTATATGGGCTTAAAATAGTGAAAAACTAAAGTATAAGCTGCTATCCTTTGCTTTTTTGTCACTCCATCCTATTTTTATTTTTGTTGCATGAAGGGGAAGCTTACCTTAGTTTTCATCCAGGTTCTGGAAAGTGCAAAAATCCCCCAGAGAATAAGCTCAATTCCTACAAAAATATTTTGGATGTCTCCTGCTTTCTGCCCTCTCCTTTGGAGCTCCAGAGCCTCTAAGCCCAGCTGCTGGTGCAAGCCGTGGTCCATTGCCTTCCTGTCAGAGCATCTGTAGCTGGTGTTCACAGAGGTCAGCTCTGATAAAAACGTCTTGTGGGAGCCCTGATGTGCAGCAGGGGCAGGGCCTGGCCTTCAGAGGAGGTTCCAGCTGGTGCCATCGGGTGGCAGTGAGGGGATTTCGGAGAACTTTGACCTCAGCCAGGGTGGCAGAGATGGCTGAGCAAGCTGGCAAGCAATGGGAAGGAACCTCAGCTGCCTGTGATGCCGGAGCCCCTGCCCTGAGATGTCCACCTGCCCTGCAAGGCCAAAGCTGCTGTCCTGCTGTGTGACTCCCCTCCAGCCTGTCCCTCCCCCTGTCCCTCCCTGGGGACACCTGCCCTGCAAGGCCAAAGCTGCTGTCCTGCTGTGTGACTCCCCTCCAGCCTGTCCCTCCCCCTGTCCCTCCCTGGGGACACAGGCAGGGACAGCTGGGTCAGTGGCTGTGAACAAGGAGTTCAGAGGAACCCTGCTCATTCAGAACCCTGCAGGTACAAAACTTCCAGCAGGATGATGAACTGCAGGGGGGAGTGGAGTTCATTTACTGTGGAAACACAGCCGCTGGTCCCATTAGGGCTGGTTCAAGGGGACGGGACAGTCTTCACCTGCCTGCTGGTGCCCTGCTCTGCCCTCTCCAGTGTGGGGTATTTTGTGTCTACTCCAGGTGCTGATGACCTGTCCTGAGTGTTTCTGGGGTTCGTGCAGTGCTGGCAGAGGGTGGCCTTGCAGCCTGTACCAGGAGCTGCCCTTAGGTGTGCATGCCTCCCATCCGGAGGGGAGTCTAAGCCCGGGTGTTGCAGGGATGGGCCCTCAAGGCCACGTCAGAACAGCCACAGGCATTTGGTGGAGAGTGCTGTGATCTTGGACATTGTCTGTGACCATGTGTTTTTATCCTGAGGAGCAGAGAAACAGGATTTTAGCAACTCCTCACAAGGGCTGTCCCAGCACCTCCACACTGGGAAGGCAGTCAAGTCAAGAAGACTCTGATTACTGCCACTCCACAAATTATAAAAAGTGTAAAATATCTATATTGCCACCAAACAGGGATGGAATTAGACATCACATAAAACCTGAAGTCATTATTTTCTTTAAAGATAATTCTTTAAATTCTTTTAATAATAAATAATCTCTTATTCTGTCAGCATACTCTGCAGACTTACGTAATCAATCCAATAACGACTGTCTTGAAAAAGAAAAGAAAAAAATAGTATACAGAGTTTGGAAAAGATTTGTTTCATACTATTGCATAAATAAGGCAGAAATAAATGAGACATTTAGAAAATGCAAATCAAATCACGTCTTTGTTTTTATCTATTATTATTGGAGCTTTCAATAGGTAGGATTAGAAAATGATCACTGAGAAATATTTTTGGCGTACTGAATATTTCAAGTCACTGAGGACTGTTTAAAATAAAACCATCAGCTATATCAATGTTTGAATGGAGAGGAATCAGATATTTCTGCTACTGCAAAAAATTAATAACGTAAGTCATTAGCATTAGTGCAACTTGCTTCTCTTTCTAATTTACAGGCACATATCTAGATTAACTGTAAAATATTCCTGGGTTTAGGACACACTGTCCTCCACTGAATGCTTAGCCTGGAAAGGTTATTAACATTGAATGGGGACTGTTCTCTCAGGAGAGCTGCAGATAAAATGACCAGGGAAAGAAATAGCACAACTTCTCAAATTAGCATAATTAGTAATTATCTCTTAATAGCCCCACTTGGCTTTGGAGACTTGGCACTTGAAATTCCGCTTAAAGTTCAGTGAGGAAAAACAAATTTCACGCTGAAATGTCTCAATAACACAGCTGAGCTGCCGAGGTAATCGTCTGGTTTAGGTAAAGGAAAGGAGATGAACATATGGATAGGAAAGATCTCTGCTGTAAGCACTGTGTTTGTGTTTGCATATGTAAAGCACTCCAGGCTTAATGGTACAATTGCCACTTTCTCTGGGGGTGAGGGGAGGGCAGGAGGATGAGTGGGACTTTTCTCTCTTCTTTAGTGGAGAGAAACAGATGAAGATAATAAACTAAAATGAGCAAATCCCATTCATTTTAAACTAGAATAGTGTAATTTCTTTTGCAATTCTAGCTAAAATAAAATACCAAGAGACAGACAAGCCAAGCAGTGGATAGAAAAGCAGCCTTTATCGTAGCCAGTGGCAGAACTAAAACCTTTCAAATGGGGACAGTTTTCCAACATTTAACTCAAGGTAAAATTGGATGAATAAGCACAGGCAGCCTGGTAACCCTCATTTTTTTTTTCTTTCTGTGGCAGCGAAACAGATGGCTCTCTTAAGATGCTTTTGGCTGGGAAAGAATAAAAGCAGAAGAGAAATATTTACCATTTTTTACACACCTAAAGCCCAGTCCTCTTTATCCTCAGGCAGAAAGCAATTTATCCGTCCATCCTGGTGGAAACAAGCCTTTGTTATTAAGAAGGCACATTTTGATTTACATGTTGCACATCTGGTTGGAAGCTTTCCACTGGGAAACACATACACAATTGATAAGCCTTCCTCAACTAGTTTGAAATAGAAAAAGAAGTTGTTTCACTCTGCCCTCTTTGGCAATTCATGTTGGGTGCCAACACTTCAGCAGTGGATTTATTGCAGTGATGATTTTGGGAGCTTTGTTTTTAGTGTAGGTTAATGTTTTAGTCTGTTTTTTTTTCTTTGGGGGTGTGGGTCAGGGTTTTGTGGGGGGAGGTTTGGTTTTTTAATGTTTGTTTTTTTGGGGAATGGGTATATAAATATATATACATATTTTATGTATGTATGTGTATAATGTATATAGACGTATAAAACAATGTATATTTCGGAGTGTCAGATTGCCATATGCCAGAGGTGCAGGATGTCAAGGGTTGCAATGGTTCATGCCACACATGGCCCCTCCTGGGGTAGGGTCAGGTGGCCTCTAGAAGAGGCACTTTTTGTTCTGCCTGCAGAGTGAAGGATCCCTTGGCTGCAGGGAAATTACTCTTTTGGTGCTGTGTCAACACATAAAATAGGAAAGATGAAGACAAACTAGTCAGAGGAGGTTGACAGCTGTTATAAAACTGATAGGCTGACACACTCATGGTCAGAGGAGGAAAAGGTTTGGCTTAAAAACTGTAATTAAGGCTGGCCAGGGTCCATTAGCTCATCTTCACTAGCAGCTTTGCAACCTCACACCCTATGTATCACCCTTTTTATACAGGTTCTAGGTGAGAAATATGATTAAGCAAGCTGCTATACTATGTTTCCAAGGCCCAATCTCTGAAAGCAATTCAAATGCCTCTATCAACCAACAAAATCCATTTCAAAATTCAGAAAGAGCATGAAAGCAAAGAGGGAGAAGGGAGAAAATAAATGGAAGCAGATCAAAAGAGATGAAATGACATTTGAAAAGTATGGAAATGAGGAGAATACTGAGACTGAATTAATTGCAAAAAAATCCTAAAAGATGCAGAAATCCAGCAGGTCTGATGTAAATATTTGCAGGCTGACAGAAAGCAGGGAGATGGGCCAGTATCATGATGAAACGAACACATTTCTCCCCGTTCCCCCCAACCAGTACTACTCCCAAATGAGCACTTGACAAATAAATTAAGCTCAAGCACCAACAGTAGAGAGAATGCAGAAGAATATTCTGATGGGCACCTGAGATATGTCCTGATAGACTGTATGTGGGGAGCTGCTAAGAAGAAAATGCTACAAAAGAAAAATACCCACTCCCTGACAAGCCTCTTTGTTGAGTGATTGATATGTTTCTGCTTTCCTCCCCTATAATATTGGGAATGTGAGCTGCTGCTTTGAGGCCAGAACTATTAAAAAATAATCATCTGTGAACACTAGGTTGACTTTTTTTTTTCCCCAAAGCATGTAGCTGTAGGTAGTGAGTTTTGATTTTTCTTTATCCCTCACACTGGATTTTTTTAGGGCAGATTTTTCAGAACAGGTCTTTTGTCATTTTGTTCTTAAATTTAATCTTAAGAAATATAGTGGAACCAGTTGAGTAGTTGGTCATGTGTCTTGTTTGTTTGCAAAGCTCATTAGAAAGATAATCTTGTTAAATTCGAGAACCCTGAGCTTGATTTCTGGCTCTTCTGCTGTTGTTTTTGTGACTGGCAATCTGCTTGCCTCCCCTCTGCACTGGGTCTGCCAGGACAGACAGAGTAACTGTTATCACTGTTATTTCTAATCTCTTAGTGCTGTGAGCCCTTTAGGGACCATTAAATTATGCCTGGGATGATGTGATCTTGATCTGATTTGGGATCTCCTGGTTGCTGTTGTGAAAGAAATAGCAATATTCCTATGGTATTGTTATTTTTAGGCATTGTGCAAGCTGAGTGTGCAACCTGCAGGTGAACTTCCAAGGGCTACTTCTGTGACATTAGGTCTTGTCAGATGGCAATTAATTATTTGGCCTGTGATTCTTGGAAAACCTTAGTGAGGTGGTTAAAGGGCATTTATATTCTTCTAAAACCAATGCTAGAGAGGAATGCTCAGCAGTTCAGTCAGGATTGGACCTTTAATATTGGACAGTGTGAAGAGAAACATGCAAAAATTACCTGAGCAGAAAAATGCCTGAGGGTAATTTATTCTCATAAAAAATACCAGTGACTTATACTGACTTCATAGGTAGCATTTAATTGTGTCAGGCTGGTGATCTGCTGCCTTGTTCCATTTTTGCTTTCCCTTTCCAATTTTTGGAACCACCTATTTTGGCTATTTCTTGAATTGCTGGTAATTCAGAACAGAGAATGAATAAGAACATATTGTGTATTATATTTGTGTTGCTTTCAAACAGAGTTAAGCATAACCTGTATATATAGATCATGGCAAGGAAATATCAGTAATTTTCAATGGAAGAGTAAAATGGTCAATCTATCAGGCCTATTCTCCTTCATTTAATAAAAGTAGGTCAATGTAGGTTTTATGCTGTTCACATTAGTGTCATTCATTTTAGCTTTACTAATAAAAGTGAATGGCTGGTTGAGCATTACTGGAAGAGCATATCAGAAAAGAAATTAGAAAAAGAAAAATGGGTAAAGAAGCATTACAGAAAGTAAAGCCCTACGTCATGGGGATGTTCCTATAAAACTTGTTAAATAATGTCGGCTCACAACCTGGTTTTGAAACTCCCATTTCTAAATTGCTAAAGTACAAATGAACTGGAACATGTGTAAAAATATATCTTGTGTATTTGTTTAACTTCAGATCTACTATTAAAAACTCAGGAGATGCTGACAATGGGCTTCATGCAATCCTGTTGTGATTGAAGTGTTTATCATATAGTTGAGAATTCCATGATCTGCTCTGGCCTCTGCAGTTCTGCTTTAGCTGTGACTTGCTGGTTTGGTTTCTATTCATTTCCATGGCCAGGTTCCTGCCTGAGAGGATCATTAGTGGCATGAGGAATGTTGGGTGGTGATTATAAGGTGAAGACAGGGAGAATGTTATTTTATCTGCTGCTACCAGCATAAGGCTGTTTATTGAAGCAGATCAAAGGAGTATGTAAACATAAATACATGTGCACACATAAATCCCATTGCATTTCTTTAATTTGCCTTTTACAGTTTTTAATAATATTGCAATTTTTCATGCAGTTAAGAAACAATCACTTTAATTTTTCTCATACAGGGCCTTGGAAAGTCATGAATGAGAAGAGAAGGAATCAGGATTCTTTTTATTTGCCTTTATTTAAAGCATAGACTATGCTTTTATACCTTTCCTGGAACTGTAAAAAGCTTTCAAAACCCTTCAGAAAGGGTGAAAAAGTTGTTCAGCTTCACACAAAAAATGCACACATATTTCCTTCATATCCTGCACCTTGAGTCACTCAACTTTTCATAGCCATTTCCTAGTAATACTTGAAAGAGACCATTTTAATGTGTGGCTTGAACTAGATCATGTTAAAATTCTGCACCTATCATTACAGCATTTGAGGAACCATTATTTTTTAGTGCATTTGTTTTAGACTTTTTCCAGGGTCTTGTGAACGGTCCCAGTCTCAGATCACAAGTTCTGTTCGGGTTATTGTCTGGAATTGCTGCAGGATGCAGGGAAGCCTTTTGGTGTCTTACTCGTCCCTTCAATGCCCAACCACCCTAGGCTTCAAAATAAAAAGAAAAAAAAACCAACAAAGCATATCAGCAGTAACCAAATCAACTAACAAAACAGGTTAGCATAAGAAGGTTTAAGGTATTTTGAATACTGGACTTCTAAACATTGTTTCATGATATGCCTTAGATTCAGTTTGAATCCATGCAGACATGATATACCTTAGGCTTTGCCATTTTTTTACTAAAGAGGAAAAGAAACCCCATTCTTTTAACAAAGTCAAATTCCCCATTGCATGCTGAGCTAAGGATATCTCTTCTCTGTCCCCAAGCAAAATACTCTAGTAGCAACTGGAAGCCTTATAATTAACAGGAAGTGGGAGAAATGAGTTATTTCAGGAAGTCATACTCTAGTAAGTGGAAAACTACAAGACCCTCTGTGCATCTCACGCAGTGCTAAATTCAGTTCAGGTGCTCTAGGCTGTGAGTGTCAGGAAACCAATGAGAACACTTCTCTTAGTCTGTCATCTGCTGTGAAACACAGAAAGCCACAGGCAGATGTCGAAAAGAACGAGTGGCATAATTTCCTACAGGGCAGCTTTGCTGTAGCATAAGACCAGTCCCTAGGTAGAAGTCATCTGTGACTGACCTAGGACGTGGTTCAAGGTAGTACCTGTATTTTATATGAGGTACCATGGAAAGCAGAAATGATGTTTCACATGTTGGCAAAATTTTGGATGAACTAGAAGCTGACTAGATTCTTCTGTAAAATGGGAAAAAGCATTCTCTGGAGGAGTACAAGTGGTATTGGACCATATTCCTGATACTGTAGAAGGCATTTTAACTTGTTTTACAATCAGTGAACTCAATCATTTTAGTTTTACCCCTCAGTATGACATTCTGTTGTAAAAATTCTTTAAATTCAGTTTTGAAGAGAAATCCCAAGCCTTTGTTCTCATTTCTGAAGGAATTTTTATATTTTACTCTTCCATTGGTTGTATTTTCAGTTTGGGGTTTTTTGTTTATCAGAAGAAACAGAGAATTCAGTTGAGTTCTCTAAATCCAGTCTCTGAGTTTAGTAAGTGAGCCATTCCTAAAATAACTATATTTATGCATGATTTCAAGAAGGTGCCCAACCACAACCTGGTCTGCATCAAAAGAAGCATGGCCAGTGGGTCATGAAGGTAATTCTGCCCTTCTACTCTGCTTTCCCACCAGAAGTACTATGCTCATGTCTGGAGCCCCAGCAAAAGTAAGATGTGGACCTGCTCAAGCAAATCCAGAAGAGGTTCATGAACATCATCAGGGAGCTGGAGCAACTCCTGTGTGAGGACAGGCTGAGAGAGTTGGGATTTTTCAGCCTGGAGAAGGCTCCAAAGTACCTTCAGGTACTTAGAAGGAGCCTACAGAAAAGGCAGGTAGGGATTCTTTATCAGGGATAAATAGATGATAATAGGATGAGGGATAACAGTTTTAAACTGAGAGTAGATTCAGTTTAAATATTAGCAAGAAATTCTTCACTTTGTAAGTGGTGAGGCCATGGCACAGGTTGCTCAGAGACACTGTGGGTGCCCCATCCCTGAAGTGTTCAAGGCCAGGTTGGATGGGTCTTTGAGCAACCTTAGTGGAAGGTGTTCCCCACCTGTGGCAGGGGGATTGGAATGAGATAATCATTCATGTCCCTTCCAACCCAAACCATCTATGATTCTATGGTCCATTCTTTGATTCTGCCATTCAGTGTATCTCTCACATATTATGAAGTATGCACAAGTTGTTCACCAGCGCTGCAACTTGCTCCAGGTTGGGAGCTCAGTGAAGAATTCTCTACAGCCTGGAGGACACAACGTGTCTCTACACAACGTGGAGCTTCGGTTTCTGCAGCACTGTCTGAACTATCTAAGGCATGGTGCACTTTTGCTTACACAGCGTAACTCCCAAAGTGCACATACCTGAGGTTAGTCAACAGTATTTTAAATGTGTATTTATCCTGAACCCTTTAAGAAACTTGATAATGAGAACTCGATCTGCAGCAGTCAGTCCTTTGCTTCCCCCTGCCTTTCTCCCAGACATCTGTGGTCATGCAGAGGATCTGGTGTCATGACAGAAATTAATTGTCCTTGCATACTTTTAAACAATGGCATTTCTCTTTATGGGCTAGTGTGAGACCTTGTGTGTTTTGAACTTCTAGATTTGTTGTATCCTCTTTAAAGAACAGGGGATAATAAAACCTCAGATTTGGAAATAATAATTTTAAAAAAGCTCGGGAGAGAAGATCAAAACCCAAAAGCCTAGATAATTATGTTGAGGTTTTATAATCAACAGGTTGATGCAGTCACAGTGAAATGAATCAGAACAAATAATGGTTCAGCTTGCTGTGGCATGAGCTGCCAGTTTTCCTTCTGTCTCCCAGAGAAGAAAGAGCTACGATCTGCTTTAAATTCTGACATCTGGTAAAGTGTAGTGATGTATGATTCGGCACACAAGCTTGTACATTGCACAACAAAGTATGCCATTTATGAGGCTCTCTAAATATAGGGAAGCAGTTTATTTAAGTAATGCAGTAAATAACAGAGTAGATATTTTAGTTCAAGGGAATGTATAAGCCTTGAGGCTGAATTCGAGCAAGGACATTTTTATGTGGATACAGATCTTGGATTATTGAGATTATATCCCTACCTGTCTACAGTTTCTGTATTACCCAGTGATCATTACTGCCTGGCACCTTGCAAGAAATGTTCATAATTGTCCAGAGATGATACAAGAAACAAATAAAACTAATTTAATTTGGCCCCAAAATTCTGAGCTTTCAGTATGAGAACTTTTTTATGCAAATGTCACTGTGGGTCTGTGTTGTTCAAATTGGTGGAAATTAGGAATTTCAGGACTACCAAACACTTTTCCCTGTGAAATCTCAATTAATTTATTTTTTTTTTTGCTCATTCCTTGGTCATTGGTCTTAGGACTGGGATTTAGGTTCTTCAGTCCAGACTAATACTTGCTGATTTAGCTCAGATCTGGGAGACAGACAGTTTAAACTGTGTACAGGGTATGCAGGAAATCTTCCCTTTCTGTATGTTTAAAGCAAGAAGGTTATGGGAATGACAGAACCAGAAGTTACACCTGAACAGCTGTGCTCAGTGGCCACTGGTGGGCATGAATCAGTTCAACCCTTTGGAACATGTATAATTTAATATATTCAGTCTTGCCAATGTAGTCGCTGAAAGGTAGGTACTTGCAATTATGATTTTCCTGTAAGTTACCTTTGATAAAGGTGTAATGACGATTAACATATATAATTAATATATATGTAATATAATTTATATACATAATATAATTAACTGTTCAATTATTTATTTACCAGCAAAATATTTGTTCAGCACACCCCAAATTCTGCATGTGTGGCAAAAACAAAGAAAAGTAATAGATCACATTGTGAATCCCTCTCCTTTTGCCTGCAAGCTGAAGTCAGCCCATGGGGGCTGTTCAGGTTTGGTCTGAGATATCCACTCTCCTTGGCTTTCCATCATGGCCTGGATGGGGGTGTGTCCTTAGTGCCCCACATGGGGCCCCAGATGCCTGCACAGAATCCCAGGTGGAGGGCAAAGGGCACCAATATCCATTGGGAACGGAAAGATGCCCTGCACTGGAGCAAATCTGTCCTTCTGCCACAGTGACAGCCCCCCAGTCATGGTGGGTTTCATGGGCAAAGGCAACTGCTTCTCTTCCACTGTTCTTGGGGCCATGAGGATTTAGGTGAGGAATCTATTGGATCACAGAGGAAAAGTAACCCCAGTGGGGTCAATGGATTGTATTGACTTATGTCAGTGCTGCGGTTACCCAAAATCCCGTAATTTTTAAAAAGAAGCTCTAACTCTCTAGTTTCACCAGTAAGAGATTTCAACTTTTTTTTTTCCCCTTTACTATTTTAACACATTTTCTATTATTTACTATTGTGCTACCTTGTAGTAGGTTTGCACATATTCATAGGCACAATCCTATTTACTCTGGAAGTTACTGCTCTCATGATTCCTGTTATTTAATACCACAACATAGTCAGTGAGGAAAAATAATACATCTATTTCTCTTTTTTTATATCAGCTCCAGAGTTTTACAATCCATCCAGCTGGCAAGGCCCAAAGAAGTCATTTTCCCATAGAGTACAAGCAGTTCAGAGTCTGCAGCTCAGTGTCAGGGGATCTGGTCTCCTGTACATGACCCTGTATCCAATTATCCTCGTAACCTGGCTGCTCAGCGTTTCCATTGCTGATTACAAGCTCTCCTTACCTTGAAATTATTTTTTAAATCTTTTGGACTGGAATAAATGTTTTGTTATTGCCAAAAGTCTTAGATCAAATGTAGAGACTTGACTATGACCAGCTGCATACATGCATCCATTGGTGCCACAATGTGCTTTATTCTTACCTGACTGTTAAATAAATGGCACACTGTGAATCTAAAATATGTACATTTCTAACAAGCTGTGTTGGACTGAGGTTTATGGACATGCACGTTGTTAACTCAGAGAGCCCATGTGCATCTAAGGAAACATGTTTTAACCTTTTCTCTTTAAAAGTATAGTATTTTCTATTCTATAGTATTTGAAAGATGGGAACTGGATTTATTGAGTATTACTGATAAATCATGGCTTGCAATTAATTTTACCCCGTTTATGCTTTCAAATTTTGGGGGAAAATGTGTTTTCAAAGAAGAACACATTATGACATTTCTGGTGAACTGAAAAACTGAAAACATATGTTTCTTGTGATCTTGTAACTGAAACAAAACATGGTATGGAGAATAAAATGATTTTTTGCCATTCATAAAACTAGTGCAAAATTTAAGTTTTAAACTGAACACTTACAGGTATTTCCATATTTGTAAATAAAGTTGCTTTTGTCAAATCTGTATGCTTTCAGCTGAGAAAACAAGCTCTTCTATCTGCTCCATCCAAGCTAGGGCTATGTCTGCATCCTTGATTCCCATGACAGCTGCAGCTTATCCAGGTGTGTCAAGAGGAGTTCTTGGGGTTTTTTTGAGTATTCCTAGCAGCATGGTCCTGGTAACACAGTGCTTTAACACAGCCATGTCACAGGCTGATTTACCCTTCATTTGGTTGGTTGGTTGGATTTGGTTGGATTTTTGTGTCTGAGCTCTGTTCTGCTCCAAAGGCTTGAGCTGCCACCTGTGATAACTAGTTTAAAAATAAATGGAGCCCATCTGTGACTGCAGTGGCACTGGATTAACATGCACCACATTGGATGTGGGATGCAGCACGTGGATGGGGTGAATGCAAACACTCCTAATGGCCACATGCCATAAAAACACAGATTGTTTCCTGAGCACCTGGCTGACCTTTGTGCTGCAGGTAGTGCTGCATGAACCCCTGGAAAAGCAACATCGAACTGAACTAAAGCAAGTGATGGCATCTTTCAATGCCTTGCTGAGTTTACTCAGCCATTCCTGCACTGCCAGGGGCAACGTGGCTGCCCCAAGTGATGGAGGAAGGTGAGAGAGCTTTAACACAGTTTTGTACCCCAACTTTATCCCGCTCTTTCCAAAGAAGCTGAAGGAAAAGCACAAGGTTGAGGAAAGGAAATGTGGCCTTTGAGCTTTCTATTACCTTGCTATTATGGTCACATAGTGCTCTGCCAAAACCATCATTAATAGCTGTGAGAAGTTCTAGGGTGTTGCAGTAAAGCAGTGGAGGCACTTTGTGCATTAGCTGCAGACTCTTGTCACAACCCAAACAACATTAACTTGCTTTCAGTTTCATACAAATGAGCTGCTCATCAGCTCTGTTATTACACAAACGTGTAGCAGCTGCACTGCAGAAATAAATTGCTGAGAATGTGCTTCAGTTCAACTCTCTTATGCAACCTTCCTATCATTTCACTCAATTGATTAACTCCAATTTTACTATTAATTTAATTTCACTGTTGTCAAAGTCCTCATATATTTCTTCACATTTTTGCATCTTTTGGTCCTGGCTGTGTTTAATACACCCTTAAATCAATTATTTAAAGAACTCTGTTAGGCCTCAATAATTTAAAATGACATCACAGATAGCAAGTATCCACTAACAAATATTTTTATAGGTATAAAACCTGCAAAGTGTAATGACATGACAGCATGCCACTGTTTCTTCACTGATTTAAAGTTTTATTTTCAACCTCTTATTGCTGTATAAAATTTAAGCTAGCTTGTGAAAAGCTCAGAGAATAGTAAAAAAATAAATAAAAAATAAGGCTTGAGGAACTTAGAGCTGGCATCTGTGACTACAACAATTGTCAGTTATTTTGAAATTTGTCTCTTAGGTCTGATGCATTCTGGATGCATGCACTCAGCAGATGAAAAAACTTGTCTTTCTCATTTGGGAATGAAATATGAGTCAGTTCTCTGCACACTTAATTCAAATTAATTCAGGATTACAAAACCTGTCACACTGGTCATCACTAACTAGTTTATGGCTGAAAGAACTCTTTTTCTCCTTTCCTACTTATTTTTTCTGTTCCTATTGCCCATCAACCACACAGTTTTACATAAGACTACACCTTCTGGAATGATTCTTCTCCAGATTCACCAGGTTGTGTGTTACACCATCACCCTTCAAACCTGTCAGTACCTGACTGCTGCCTAAAGGGTAGAATGTTTTTCTTTCTATTTATTTTATCCTAACAGCAAATCTGAGTCTCAGAGCAACTTGACCTGCAACATCTAAGAGGGAACATTAAGATACTCATCTGAGATGCTGAGAAAGAGTCACTGCCAAGAGACAAAACCCTCTGCATGGAGTGGAAGGATTGGGTTGCCTGTGCTGGGGGGCACTGGGAATGGGGGAGCTGGGCAGCCAGAAACTGATTTGTTTCCAAAATAAATATGTAATTGTGCTACTTGGAGAGTTCAACAGAGCTTTGTCTGCCTAAAGGAAATGCTGAGAGTCCTCTGGAAGTCACCACAGGCCCACAATGGTGTAATAGCCCATGTCATAGAACCACAGAATCCAGTGGGAAAACACTCCTAAACATCACTGAGTTCAGCTGTTAACCTAACTCTGCCAACCTAACTTGTCAAGTGATTGTGCCAACACCCTTTTGACATCTCTATTTGTATTTGTCATGTAGTATAAGGCTAAAGAAAAGAACTTGCAGCTAAATGTTCAGTTTCTCCTGTGTTAGAGGAATTGTGTCTCTTTCACTTTTGCTTTTTCTGTCACAGCAGGAGACCTGTACTTAATTGAAACAGTCCTTCTGATTTTACCTCATCCAAAGACCCTTTATTAAGTAATATGAAAGATGTTTTTATATTAAATTAATCCTATTGAACATAATTAATGCACAGATAAGTTTGAAAGTGAGAGATTTTTCCCCTCTTGTTTTCTGATGGGGTATGCAGCAAAATCATCCTGCACTTAGAGGAGTTAATCTTGTTCTTACACCCTCCTTACCTTCTCTGGAGAAGTTTTCCAGGTGTGAGTTTCTTAGTTCTCTAACAAGTCTGTGAGCATGACAGCCATGGTCTGACTGCACAAGACCTGAAACACAGGCCTAGCTTTTCTGTTTTGTGTTATTTAATGCCTATCATGACAGATTTCTTGCATAATGCAATATAGATGATAATAATAAAGTATGAAGATTATTTCCTAAGTAAATCAGCAAGCAGTCAGTTCTAATACTATACTGCTATTTGTTTAACTTGTTCTGTGAAGATAAAACTACAGGTGCTCTTTTTTTCATATGAAAGGTGACTTATCTATAAAACAAATAAGATGGGCACCAGCTGCCTAAATTGCTCTCTAATGCTGTTCAAACAGTGAGCTTTGAGTTTCCAGGAGAAAATCCTTCCTTTTTAAGTCTATAAATGGCAGCATAAGTTCATTTAGGTGCACAATAAATGTTCTGCTTAGGAAAAAAAAAAATGTTCACATTACCGAATGGGATAAACACAGTATTTTTCATCAAACATCACTAGCATGGGTCCTGCTATTCAGAAAGTCCACATTTGGGGTTTCAAGTGATGAAGGTCTAGATAAAACACGAGACTCTAAAGGGCCCAGGAATGTATCTGAGCATCATTCACATATTGTGTGAGGCATGAGCCCCTCTCTTCTTATCCCATCACCCATATGGGTTCTGGAAAGCTCTTCTAACTTCATGCAGAGTACAGTGGCTCAGGTGAGTGCAAAAGGAGAAGTTCTGCAATAGGACTTTTAAAATTTTGAGACTTTCTCAAGACATTGAGGGATATCTTGGGAAGTTCACCCTCAGTTACTGTAGCCTATGAGCCATACAGACAGATACCAAATTTTAGTTTTTCTCAATCAAAAAAACTCTTTCTTTTCCTTTCTAGCCTACTGAATCTTGCTCTTTCTTTGCCCCCTTTCTTGCTCTTTCTTGCCCCTTCCCAAGCTAAGCAGGAAGAACAAATGAAATGCTGACAGAATGTCCATTGCAGAGGGCAATTTCCACTGATGGATGATATGTCTATAACAGGTGGATCATCATTCTCGCTTCTGTCTTTGAAATACATTAGTAACTATTAGTCATTGTTATCACTGGACTTGCCTTTGCAGCAGCTGCACTGCTCTGACTGCTTCACTTTGTCACTGTCTTTGCCCCTTTGCTTGCCCAGCATTTGACTTCATGGACATTGACCTGCCTTGGCCTCCCTCTTATTGGTATAAATTATGCTATTCTAATCCTCTGGCTTCTTTTATCACTTCTACCACTTTTGTTCTTGTTTGATTTAACGTATTTCAATTTATCCATGCACATTTGGGTAACCTGGATCCACTCTACATATTGAGTGCATCCAGACTGTGAAGGAGCTGTCCACAAATCGTGAATCTTCTGGCTCTTCATATTAGGTGCTGAGTATCTCTTTATAGCCCTTGATGTGGTTGTCTGTTGCTTCCTAGAGGGCTCTTTGCTTTAATACAGTATCAAATGGTAACCAGTAAGGAAGGAAAGGAAAAGGAGCTAGACAGACGTGGTAAAAAAGCGATCATCCAAATATCTGAAATGAAAGTATTCAAAATCATCAACTGTCTTCACTGCTTACACTAAGCTTATATAAAATGCATGCAATATATAATATGCTAGGCTCTCATAAAGTAGGAATGACTGGGATCAGGTATTTAGAAATGTCAGGTTCTAAATTAAATTAATTAAAGTTTAGTACTCAGAACTTCAAGTGTACATGAAAACTTTCTTCCCACCTCAACCAATAATAAATATATAATAAGCATACAAAAATTTAAAATGAAACTGCATTTCAAAGGAATGTTGGTGATGATGGTAAAAAAAAGTTCTCAGAAAGCTTAGGGCGTAAAATTCAACAGGAATCAGGATCTTCTTCTCCCCTCCTCATCCTTGAGGCTTTTGTGTTCCAGGAACTGTGGAATAGAAGCAATAGAAGTTGTACCAAAAGGATGCAACATGCTTGAAGCTCCTTCTCTCTTTGGGTTTGTCTGTTGCCTGCACTCCTGAGTAAATAGCCAGGACACAAAGAATTAATCT
Organism: Parus major; assembly: GCF_001522545.3. Classification (NCBI taxonomy): domain Eukaryota; kingdom Metazoa; phylum Chordata; class Aves; order Passeriformes; family Paridae; genus Parus; species Parus major. The sequence goes on along the minus strand of NC_031769.1, from coordinate 10,561,967 downwards.
TGGAGAGGTCACAAGTTCCCAAGCACTTACAAACAGCCTCTCAGTGTGGAGCACAGATTAAGCATCCACAGTAGAGAGGGAGCCTGGTGAAATTGATCATTCAGCTTGGGAGAAATCATAATTAGCTTTCCTGTAAAGCAGCTCCATGGGAATGCAGCTTTTGAGCCTCCTTGATACCCCGACAGATCTCTTGGAATCTGGTTTACTTACTCCTTTTGAGATTCAGCTCTTGTCTACTGCATTATGAGCATGAGATCTGCGAGTGCAGGGTGCTGACGGGCAGGGTTTGAAGGGTCACATTCTTGTGTAGTTACCATGCAAAGGTCCAGTTTCCTTTTCCCAGGGGTAGCCTCATGCTTTGCAGTGAACAGCAAGGCAGGAAACCACCAAGGGAACCCACAAAGGGTCCACTTTTAGCTTCTTACCTTCCCAAATCTTTCCTAGTTATTGCACACTGCTGCGCTGTACCTGAGCATGCATTTCTAACTGTACTGGCAATAAGAAAATCTGTAACTGTACTAGTAATAAGAAAATATACTGACTCTCATTCCTGCACCAGTTACTTTCTGTGGTCCCACTGGAATAAAAAATTATTTCCTGCAAAGTCGCTTACACTTGCTGCTAACTTTATTGTAATAAACACTGACCTTTTAAACCACTAAGCCTATAGAAGGCTAAATTATAGAGTTTACCTCCCTAGATGCTCCTTAGCTGTCATAATGAAGGAAGTTTACAGTGGGAAAGTGAATGAAGCAAGCATGTTTTTAACCATATGGTAATTATCTGCTATCTGTGCCAAAGACATAAAGTGTTGTTTACTTGATGTGAAAAGAGCATCTGAGAAAGGATTCCCTGGAGAGGGAGTGAGGGAGATTTGGCACAGTGGCTGCTCTTCAGATGGCTTGTAATAGACCCTATAAATTTGGAATATGCTATTGTTAATCAGTGGGGATTGGAGTTGCTTGGCACGTAATGTTTTAGTTTTAAGGGGCAGGTAAGTGTCTTGCCGAGAGGATTTTTTTTTAAAAATGCAATTGAATTATGTGAATGTATAATAGTTTGTTGAGTTTTAAAAGTATAAATAAAGAAAAAAATATGTGTAAAATTACATGCTTAGCTCTTTGTTGTCAGTAGCACATTAAATAAGAAGGAGAAGTTGCTAAAGGAGAAGTAGCAGTGGAGACCAATATGATACAGGCTGTGTTCACTCTCCTTAAAAAGTATAGTTTGAGTTCTCTTTTCCCACTTGCAGTACCAAAGTATTGTATTATTTTCTTATTTAAAGGAAAGGGGAGGGGTGAGGGGCAGGGCAGAGAAAGGAGACTCTGTCCTAGCTGCAACCACACGATTCCAAATAATTTAATTTTCAGTACATTAAGTTGAATAACTGCCTAGGCTCATTTGCACAAATTAAATTGCTTTAGCACTTTAATACTAAAAAAATTATTTGTGAAAATCCAGCTAAATCATTTTCACTATAGTGGCTGAGCCTGATGCACACTTAGAATCCCTTAAATCTGCCCTGAAGTGCAGACTCAGCCTCAGACACATGAAAAACTTTTTTTTTCCCCAAACTGATATGCTAAGTGCCAAGTAAGGGACTTCTATTTCATTATTTTATTTTTTGCTTGGTAGTATTCAGCTTTAGTCATAAAACCAAAGTATTTTTTTTGCACTGTGTGGCAAAAATATTCACTGCATGGTTAATGCTTATTTTTTATGAAATTTTCTTTGTATTCAGAAGATTTCAGAAGGTTTCCAGGCTAAGCATGCTAAATTTAAGCAGTGAGACCTTCAGGTGGAGATTTCGGAAAAGTAAAATGAGAAGCTGAGTTGTATAGATGAAATGAGCTCAGAAATAAAGATATAGGAAATATAAAGAAACAGAATAAAACATAAAAGATTATGCAGAAAATGATAGGAAGAAAATGGCAATAAGATCCTTGGAGTATGATCCTTGAAGAAACAAATGAGCCAGGCAAGACAGGTTTAAGAGCAGAAATCTGGGAAAGCTATGGGAAGGCAGGATCATGATACCTGCAGGTCCAAAGGCAGCAACAAGGAAAAACACAGCCAAAATAAAAAACCTTTTCCACTCCATGCTGTCCTTCAGCAGCTCCTGAAGTAGAATGTTTGCCTTAAAGTCCTTATTTATATGAGAAGTCCTTTGATAACTGTCGGACTTCCAGTTGTGTTAGTCACTTGAGTAGGTATTTCAAGGAGCAAGTCCTTAAGGTATAAATTTTTCACGGTAGTTTTTCAAACCAGGCTCTAAAGCCCAGTGCACATTTATGGTACCATTTAAATGAAAAACAATAATATATGATATAGTCTGAATATTATACTTAATGAGCTATATTTTCTTTTAAAATAAGGTTACAGACTATAACCAGAACATTATGCTGCCATAAATTTCATGGGACTTTTTTCTAAACACCTCAGTCTATAAAAGTCAATGACTCACAGAGTAGACATAATCTAAGGGAAACTTTGACCTTTTGCATAATAAGAAGCCTTCCAGCCTGTCGTGTCAATGCTCTGATTCCTCCGAGTGTACTCGGAAAGCATCACTAAAATAACGGTTACGGCAGTTTCCATCTGGAACTTGAATTTTAATAATTCTCTAATTATATTTAAGCAGTAATCTCCTTTGTGTGATTCTTTTTCTTGCATTGTTACTCGATGGCCCCCGTGATTATTCACCCCTTAACCCACAGCAGTTCACCTCGTAGGATTTGAGGAAGCAGGTTGCAAGCCGTGTGATGGAGATGCTGTTGTTTCTTATGGAAGTCAGAACAAACAGGATGTCTTTACCTAGATGGGAAAAGTGTGACTATTTCACTGATACACCTGGTTGTAGGTGATTTAAAGCTCACAATATTCAAATCCTCCTGGTTCCCCCTGCACATCAAACCCCTTCAGTTTTACAGAGCTTCCATTCACAGCATTTTTGGTCAGGTACACAGAGACTGAGCTCAGATAACATTTCTCTTTGCTTGGAAACAATGAGATGTCTTTGTGCCTATGAATCACTTTCCTCATGTCCAAGTTTTACTCGATACTTGCAAGAATATGATGCATGTCCTTACTTCTCAAGTTGTTAATTTTTATTCTTTTGCATTTCCCAAACTTCTGCAGAGTTTTTGTTCTGCTCTCAGGTGAAAAGAGTGTATGAGGACTTCACAGAAACATCTTCGGGGGATTTGATGTCTGTTTATGTGATGGAAAAAGCAAACCTTGATTTCACTGGGAGTAATGGTGGTAGAGGATCTGTGATGATTTGCCAAATAATTCTGCCCTTTACCTTCCCTAATCTCAACATTCATAAACCAAGACTCCTCTTGTTACAGTAAACACAGGCAAAATCAACTTTGAGTTAGTAACATGGCATTCCACAGGAGCTGAAAATTAATTTTTGTGACTATTTTTGTTGAAGTCCTTGGGCTTCTGGAAAGTGCTTTGTGAGACCAGACTGAATGCTGCTCTAAAAGGTCAAGCAAGCAGCTTCCTATGTCCTTCCTGATGGAGAGCATCCTGGTTTGATAAACACTTTTCTTATCAGGGACCTGCAAAGGATCTGATCAAAAGTTTATTAAATAAATAACTTATGCAAAAATGTGGGTTAAGCCCTCCAAAATTCTTAGCAATCTATGATAATTCTATCAGTTAGGTGGGGAAAAAATGTAAAGGATGAGCAAAGAAGGAGAAAGAAAGGAATTTAAAAATAGCTAAGTGGATTATTTTGAATGATTACTCCCTTGAAAAAGAAAAAAAAAATCAGTATGTTGTTTTGGCTACATTTCCTTGTTTTTCAGAAGAATCTCTATTTGTACTAAACATTTCTGCCTATACTGGGTTACATATTCTGCTGTATTCATAGTTGTGTCCTTTCTTCAGAAAACAATTTTTTAAAAAAAGCAACAATGTTGTTCTTTTCTGCAGAGAGGACACACAAAAAAAACCCATTGTGAAATTTCTTTCTTCTGACTTACCTACTAAACCCATCATGGAAGTGAGCACAGTTCTGCACAGAATTTTGTGGGTTCCAGCATGTCATCTCCTTTGTATTTGGGTGGAAGAGAAGACATGAACTAGAAAACTCCATGAGGAGAGAATGGAGACCTCAGGTAGCCTTTCTAATTGTTATGTACTCAAATATCTGCATTTAGGTCACTGCAGACAAGCTGTGAGCTCCGGCCAGCAAACATCTGGTTTGAAACATCAGCCTTCACGGTCTTGGCAGCACTTGAAATGACTTGAGATTGGGTTCAGTACTGTCCTGTCTTGTGACTTGTGGTGCTTTGAGGTTGATAGAATGAGGTGGACAACTAAGAGCAAAGTTTATTACCTGTCCTAATTCTAAGATGCTGACACTGAAACCCTGGGAAAGCCTTGTCAGGTGTATTGTGGAACAGCAGGGGACTTGTCAGGCTGTGTAACGCTGGGGGTGTGACCTGCAATAGGACGTAGCGACTGCTCTCCTTTTGCCTATCTGGGCAAGAATGGCTCAGCTGTACTTTAAACTTCATTTATCTATATTCTACTTGTTACTCTCCTGTGTTCTTTATTCATATTTTCTGGTCGATTTGGTATTTTATGTTTGCTGACCCTCACTGTTTCACTGGGAGCCTTTTTCTAAGCTTTTCATTTCAATTACTTGATGCTTATCCCCAGTCCAAAATTCAAGATAGTATTTTACTCCTTGGATGCATACAATCAAACACAAGTGCCTGATTTCATGCCTATTTCTAGTCCCTTTAAATTCACTGCTACTTTCACTTTCATTTCAGTGAAACTGGTGTGCAAAGTATCTGCTTAAATTTAAGCATGCAATTGATTGCAAAAACAGGAAATTTATCAGTGTAACTATGGAATTATGTAAGATTACTGTAATGTCTGCTCTTTTTATTATGTTCTCATAGAAATCACTTTTTTCTCTTATCATTAACAGACTAACAACAGAAAGATTTCATCTTTCCCCATACGCTCCTCACTTCTGCTTTTTCCAGTTTATTCTTGAACATTATTTTCACCTCTAAATGATGATGTACACAGGTTACTAACATTTTTAAAATTCTAACCTTTGGGTTTTGTACAGAACATCAAATGGGAAGGTGAAAAATGAATCTAAAATGTTTAACTCTGCTTTCCATGCAGAGGATTCAGGAAATTGGCAAAAAATAATTGCAGGGGCTTTTATTTTATGCTTCAAATGAATAAGCCTGACTTTGTGATGTTTGTACTCTTCTTTTCCTGTATAAAGACCAAGTGACTGGAAATACTGGATGGATTGATGGGGATTTATTTTGCAGTAGTACAAGTCTAGTGTGTTTTTTGAATGTGAATGTGATCTCATTGGCAGGGTTTGCACACAGATGTGTGGCATTAACACAGTGGATAATTGGATATTGCAAATGAATTACCTAAATGTGGTGACTAACAGGATAATGTCCCTAGCTGATGTATTCAACACTCCTTTAACATTAAGTTGGAAAAAAAAAAGGTTTTAAGAATAAATGTGCCTCTTTACATTTGATTTTTTAATCAATAACGGACTAAATTTTCATGATGCAATTAACTATATTTATGTGTGCACATATATTCTTATATGTGGAATATATATATATATATATATATATATGGAATATAGCCTCATGGCAATATGTATATGTGTATAGAGACACTTATGTTTATATTATCTATATGCTGTTTTAGTAGGTATATCATATATATTAAAATAAAAGATTCTACCAGAGGGCCTCATTAAGAAAAAGGTTGATTGTATGTCACAATGACAGAGAAACTCCTGTTATATCTTTAAGGCTGATGAGGACAATGTTAAAATAAACAAATAAATTAGCCAAAAAAGAGATGCAGTTATTAGGGACATTATACATTATCAGAGATACAGATCAATGAGGAAAGATGCACTAGTCTTACCAGTTCAGAATCTAAACATGATCATTTTCTCCTACTTCTTAAATATTTTATAACGTAATTTTGATTCAATCATACTAATTAGTGGTCTGCCTTCATCAATACTGGCCCTTGTTTCATACAAAACTACATTTTCAATTTTTACAGTAAAGTGCTGATGTCTAGTGCATTTGCTATTTTTCCAAGCTTTATTTTCTTCCCAGTTAAAATTAAATGAAAATATCATGGCGATTTATCCTTTTAGGTCCTACTGAAATCTAAATCACTTTTGTCTCTGAATCTTTATTGGTAGAGTATTATTCATTTTATTTCCTAAATGTGCCAAAGTTTTTGAAATCATGATTACCATCCACAAAAATGGTTAAAACACAGCATTATTCATACAGTGTGACCTGCATCCTGCTTCCTATTTGTCTAATGTGCCTGTAATAATTACTTCTTTTTTATTAATCTGAGGGATGATTTAGGTGTCAGATATCCTACAATACATATAATACTTTCTTTGAAATTTAACTCTGGAATTGATTTGCTCTTATCACTATAGGTAAAAAAAATTGGTCTTCATTGTCCAAATGTAAAATTACTTTCCTTGTCACTATTATTGTCAACTGAATTATTTTGTTTCCTAAAGTATATGACTGTGCTGCTGCTTATTTGTCTTAAAATATAGACATTCTGGGTAAAATTTAAGACACATTTCCCTATAATATTTTTTTTAAAGTAGCTACACAACACATTCAGTGATTTCATTTCAAGCATCAGAGTTTAGCTTAAAGCCAGGAAATAAATTATGCATTACCTTGGTCTTCTGTTGTTTGTGCTTTTAATGTAATTTTGGGGTGCTATTTAGTGTGGAATTTAGATCATAACAGTGTCATCTGTGATATCAAATTAAATTCTCCTTCACTTTTTAATGGATTAAAATAGTATTTTACAAAGACGCTTTTCAAGTTTGCTTGCTAGGCTAGCCTTCAAATACAAATTCAGAAAAATAGATAACTTGCATTCCTATCATCTTGAAAATTATGCACAATACTGGGCATAAAGGTCACAACATTTTTAACTATTTGAATTCATACGATGTTCAAAGCAGACTAAATCCATCAAAGGACTTGCTTCTGGCTGACTTATGTACACCAGATGGATGTACATGCTGTTACATTAATTTTAATGTGTTTGCCTTAAAAGGTGTGTGTTTAGGTGTGCCAAAGACCTAACATTTGTATGCAATGGGAAAAGAATAATATTTTACTTCTGGGGTGTCATGGTTTAACCCCAGCCAGCAGCCAAGCCCCACACAGCCACTCACTCACTGCCACACCAGCAGGATTGGGGAGAGAAAATCAGGAAGGTCAGGGCTGGAAAACTGATGGGTTGAGATAAAGACACTTTAATAGGGAAAGCAAAAGCCACACACAAGTGAAGCAAAGCAAGGAATTAATTTAGTTCTTCCCAAGGGCAGGCAGGTGTTCAGCCATTCCCAGGAGGGCAGGGCTCCATTACACCTAACAGTGACTGGGGAAGACAAACCCCATCGCTCCAAACCTCCCCCTTTCCTCCTTCTTCTCCCCAGTTCATATACTGAGCATGATGACACATGGTCTGGAATGTCCCTTTGGTCACTTTGGGTCCCCTGTCCTGGCTGTGTTTCCTCCCAGCCTCCCAGGCTCCCCCAGCCTCCTGGCCACTGGGGCCATGCAAAAAGCAGAAAAGGCCTTGGCTCAGTGTGACCCCTGCTCAGCAATAACAAAAACATCTCTGTTATCAACCCAGTGTTCAGCACACATCCAAAACACGGCCCCATACCAGTTGCTGTAACAAGATCAACTCTACCCCAGCCAAAACTTCTCCTCTTAACAAGGAGAGAGGGGGGTGGTGGAGGGGGAAGATGAGAAGGCAGAAAGAGTAATGGAAAGCTGCCAGGCACAAGAAGGGGTTTTTAAGGCATGCAGGGCTGTAAAAAAGTCATGTTATTATGGGAACCATCTTTTTTAAGAGGCAGAATCTTCCAAAACAACTTTCCTTAGAGATTCTGAACACTAAGTTAGTTAATAACTGTTAAGACAATGGCTGTGTCCCTACAAGTTAACAAAGGAACTCTGACATTACATGTACAACCATGGTATGTGGTTTAAAATGGAAATTTAAGGCAGGACATTAAAAAATGGTTTACCTTATTCCAGAGTGGATAACGTTATTATTATGTATGTATGTTTATTGCTTACACAGACAGCAGTTACTAATGCCAATTCCATAAATAACCAAATTTTGTACTTCACTTTGAAAGTCAAATTACTTTCTTTACAAAACTAAAATAAAACCTACAGCTGAACTCTCACCACAAAAAATATGGAATACAGGCCACTACTGCTTCCTATTTACAACAGGGTTACCACTAGAGCACACTGAACATTTAAAACAATGCCTGGACACCTTTGTCCAGGTTGAAATTCATGACAACAGGCTTTGAGTGTGTGTGTGAGTTACGAAGCAGCAGTTTCTATGGGCATTCTGCTTCTTCTGTACCAGCCTTCCTCACCTCTGTACTTTAAAGCCTTTGACTTTGCATTTTACTTTATGAGGAAGAGTCTCTTTTTGAGGAACAGCACAACTACCAGAATCATTGTCATAATATTTGTGAAAATATGCTGAGTTTTGAAATGGACAGCATAATATGATGTATAGACATGTAAGTCAGGATCTGATTTACACTCATTTCTGGTTTGGTTGTAGACTTTGGTTTTGGATATTTCTTTTCCTTTTGACCCCTCTTCTTGAGTCTAGCCTGATTTCACCATTACCTGCATGGGTAAAGGACTAGCTTTTTATTTTTTTTTGTCTTTGTACTTGTGGTAACACTGTCTGAAGCTCTTAGATGAAGGCATAATTGTAAACTGATACAAAATGCCTTATAAACTTAATGGGAAATGAAAACATGTTTTAATCTTTGAGTGTAAAGGTGAATAAGAATTTCAGGAAGCAAAACCTGATCAGAGTGATGGAATTTCATCTTCAGTTATACCTGACCCTTTCATCACAACCAGCTACTTAAAAACAGTCTTAAATATTAACTTATCTGCAGCTTGATAATATGCTAAGAGAGCTTTGCAGTCTCAGAAACACATAAGAAACCCAGTGATGAATTCTACCATATAATACAGAAGCTGCCCAATCCTTCAAAATGTGCTTAAACGGGAAAGGGAAGCAGTGTTGCATACTGAAAATGTCACCAGAAATGAGAACCATTAGCAGAACGTCGTGACACGTTTGGGGGGAGAGATGGCAACTGCAGCCACCCTGCCAAGGATGATGGTTTAAAGGGAGCTCCTGAGTTCAGGAAAGACACATAGATGTGTGAAGCATGTCTTTGTGGAGATGAGCAGGAAGGAGTATTACAGTTAGCCAAGAGGCAGCAATTTATATTACGTATCTGAGGATCCTGCAAACAGCAACCAGATCCTCAGAGGATGTATTTTTCAAACTCTGGAGAAGCTAAGTCCTTTCCTGAGACAGGTGTTTTCTCCATCCAGACTTTGTCAAGAGCAATCCAGGTTTTCACAGAGGAAATGACAACCAGCTACCTAAATTGCCCTTCTTATCCCCAAAAAATAAGCTGTTTTTAGACATTTTCGAAGTAGTCTGCAGTTCCCTGTAAAATACAGAAATGTAAAACACAACCTTTAATGCCATCTTACTCTGAGGAATTGAGCAGCCACTCACTAAAACTTTGCAGTTCTTTGAGCCAAATGGTGTTCTGGAAGACAGCAGTTTGGAAACAATGATGTTTGTTAGTAATATTTACTAGCTTGTAAACTACAGAAGTTCACCATGTGTCTAATCAATGTAAGTATTTAAGGAAAAAATACAAAAGAACTGACTTTCAGCTCTATAGCTCTTACTAAAGAAAGTCAGTAGATGGGAATAATTGGACCTGGTCCTTGATTTCATTTTCTAGTTGATCAGTGCATTTAAGTCTGTCTAAAATACCCTTAGAAGGATGAGGCAGATATGATCTTTATGGTGTCAGAAAATCCAGGAAATTTTTTAAGAAAAGTTTTCTGTAAAGACTATTCATTTTAAGCATCATATAAAGAAGGGAGGAGATATTACATACATCTTAACATGGTTCAATCAGTTGCTTGTCTGATGCTGGTAAAGGCAGGATTCTGAGTCTGATTGGCAGAAGAAACCCTAGGGCTAGCCACTAAAGATGGCCATTATCATTTATTAAACAGGTGTTGAAATGAATTGGTCTTTTATCGTAATGCAGATTTACAGTGCATTAGGCAATCCATTTTTCAATTTAGTGTACTGCCTCTGATAAATTAACAGATGTCGATTGATTTTTTTTCCTTCAGTCCCCCTGTTTACACCTGACAGCCAATGCTTTATAGCTGAGCAGTTATTTGAAGTTATAAACATTATAATTAGCAATTTTTTAATTAGGCTGACAATTAACAAGAGATTTGCAAAGCTGCTAATTTGACATGTCATACTCTCCACAGTGTTTATGTTAACCACTACTTGAGTGAATTCAATTGAACAGAACTACAGTGTCTGAAAAATCAATCTCAGAAGAACCCTTTTCCCCACTTGGGTAACATTATGCCCCTTCAGGCAGAGAAGTGGGACTTCAGTGAAATTTTACAATGTGACAGTTCCAATACTTGAAGTTTAAACAATGTGCCTGTGTTAGCTCAGAGATGCAATTAAATGTGATGTGCCAAACACATGCGTGGTCTGGGCTCCTTTGCTATTGTTACACTTTAAGGGTTTCATTTTTTAAGGACTAGGACCAAAATAAAAGCAACAACCATACAGCTCCAGTCAACAGTCTCAGCCCAGAACATAACCTTTCCTCTTCGAGTTGAACAAAGAAAAGAAAATACGTCATTCTAGTGTTGGTGTGGTCATCAATGAAATCTATGTAGTTTTTCCAGCAGCATTCTGCATATCCCATACAAACTGAAGTAGCATGTGAATAGAAGCATTATAGAGGTCCTGCTGGAGCAGGTGGGAGTTTCCTGGCTCTTTCCAGTAGTCTGACCTTCCTCACAGGTTGTACAAAATAGCCTTTTTGCTCATTGAATTTCCGGCGTGAGCATCACCACGGAATGTTACTGCCACTCCTGGAGAAGGGGGTGGATGGGTGGATGCGAGGCAGTGATGGGGTTGGAGAAAGGGGCTTGGCCATGGAGAGTGACAGCTGCTAAGAAGTTACCTGCCAGCACTAGGGTGAAAAGAAATTGTGGGGCAGCCTGAGAAAACATGTTTCTGGTTGATTTGGGTTGAAAGGATGTGTTCTTGGGTAATTTCTGTGAAGATATTTAATCACATGCACTTTGTAAAAGAAACAAGGCTACCTTTTAAATGCAAATGGACCTGATCTTGACTGAGAAAGCTCTCTGCCTCAAAGAACATAAGTATTTCCTTCTCTAACATAGGCATTTTCTTGGTTTTATTTCACAGGGACTTTTTGCATGTCATGTACTTTCATCAGATACTTGCTTCCTTTGTATTCTGCTTCTGAATTGTCTCATTCTTTCGACTGATGGCTCGTCTGGTGGAAGAACCAGGAACCTTTTACAACACAATAAAAATAAAAAGAAAGAAAAAAAAATGCAAGTTCTTGCATACCTTTTAAAAATCTCCATTCTTTAATCCTCTGCAGCCATCCAAACATACCCCTTTCCATGTAAGCCTTTCTTCTCTGAGGTTCTCACTTGTAGGCAAGACACATCCCTAACTTGGTGAAGTATCAGGAGGAAACAGAATGTACAGAAACCGCCCCTCTCCAAAATAGCCACCCTCTGCTGAATTCCCCCAGGAGCTCACAAGATGATCAAGACACAAAATTATTGAAATCTTTTATTCTAGTCATACATCTACTTCCACATTTATGTGATTTTAACCACTTTCTGAACTCACTTGCTTTCCCAAAAGGTGCAAGAGAATGAATGAGGTGAAGGACTTACTCAGAATTCACTCCATTGCAATAGTAATGTAAAGAAAACAACCTATTTAAGGGGTGATCTCAAGAAAAGTCTCAAGAGTTGATGGTGACATGGTATTGCAATTATTTCATTTGAATAGTGAAGAATTTTACTCCCTCAGAGTTTTTCATGAAGTCACCAAAGAACAGGTCCTTGGCTGGTACAGGTTATCACAGGATCTGAAATATGCCTCTGAAATATCCTGTTTTCTCACACAGAGTTAATGACTGAATTTTTCATTTCCTTTCAGTGACTAAGTAGATGCAGTTTTGGGCTCACAACCCAATATGTTTTAAAACTTGTAAGTATAAATACTCATTTCTTTCTGGAGCAATTAGACAGTGACTTAACAAAATGAGTTATAATTAAATACGTGAAGCTGTGGTGCTAGCATCTTACTATTTTTGAGCTCAAACAGTCCTAATTAGTTACATGAATAATATGATGCTTGAGATGAGGTATGTTGAAGAGTGTGTCTAATACTTGTTTGATGTAAAATCCTGGTTGCTCATTTCAAACAAACACTGCTGCCAAGGACTGCTATTAATGGGTGAAGTATCCAATTTGTTTCCTGTGGTACCAACACCCACCCCCGAAGCAGCAATTCTCCTCTGAGAATGAGTCAAAAAAAAAGTATTTAATCATGACTAGCATTCACTGCAGAGCTCATCTTCCTTACATTGATTGGGCAGGAACAAGAGAACATTCTGGATTGTGAAGGTGTCCTTGGGAAGCTAAGAATCAAGGAGAATTCAAGGAATGAATAGGCAGGGCTTTTTACAGGGGAATTTTTGAAATGGAAGAAGAGAGGGGAAGAGGTAGTTTAAAACCTCAAGTAAAGATTTCTAGATAAGATACATCAGGTCACAAGTGAGTCAAGAGGAAAAAAAGTAATTTCAGGAAAAAATACAGAAGGGGGAAGGATAAAGACAAAGGGTACTTATTAAGGTGACAGACATAAGTTCTAGTAAATAATTACAAAAAAAAAGAGGACAGGTTGTCCCTCTTTGCCAGCATGGGATGTGAGGTCACTATTTGAGGTCTGGAGGCAGTGTAGGGTGCTGCAGGGGTGCTACTGTGCCACCACAGGCTCCAGCCCATTCCCTACAGTCAGGGAGAAGCTTCACATCTTCAGGGAGAACTAATCTTTGCTGTAAAGTTCGGTGAAATTATGCTTTGGGAGAGGTGTGGGAAGGGGTTTTACTGCTCAAAGCAAACTGGTTGGTGCCATTATAACATTTTAAAGCCCTTGCATAGTGTCAAGAATGCCCAGTCCCATTAGGAAAAAGTAGACAAAGGAGGTACTCTATTAATGAATATGCCAGAAAAAGGCATGATAAAAACAGTAATTGAGAAAACTATTTATTTTGAGCTGTTTGTTTAAGCACAGGAGGATTCCTAATGGAGCCATCAGACCTCACTCATTGGCTAATAGTTTAATTAGGCCCATCTGGTGGAGGCTGTGGAGAGAACTGTCCCAGCTCTCATATTGGCAGAGAGGTAATTTGTCATCCCGTGGCCCAGTGACTGGCACGCGAACATCTCTAAAGCCAAACAGAAGCTCAGCAATCTGTCTCACATGAGAATAGCTGAGAGCTATTGGAGGCTTTTGTGTGGTTCACCTTGGCACACTGAGGAGAAATGAGACTACTGCACAGTATCCTTCAGATAACCTCAGCAGAGAAATTCAGGCAGAGCCTCTGAAAGCCAAGTCAATCTTGCCATTGTCAGCCAACCCAAATATAGGGAACAGATTTTTTCCTGTGTTTTTCTCAACATCCCCTCTTCTATGTCATCTTAATAAAACAATAGGGTAAGAACGTTTTTTGTTAGTTTCTGTTTAGAAGCATGTATACTTCAGATACAAATTTCACTCCTGCTATGTCGAGAAACAAAATAATTTCCCTTTGGGGTAGGAGGAATTTGCTATTTGTAAGAAATCCTAGTTCTACAAAATGCTATCCAGTGATGGAGCTGCAAATAAAGCACTGCAGAGACTTCTTAAAACTGTAACCAGTGCGTAAGGTAAGTTGATAAAACTATGGGTTAATTCAGCCATTGAAGTCAAATAATTCAGAATGCTAACAGTGCCTTAAAAGCTGAAATCAATATTTTCTTCTCAATCTGGTGTTACTGTTGGTATTAGTGTTATAAGATGTTAAAACCACCACTTCAAGAGTAATATTTGAGAAAGCATGGGACAAGATGCCAACAAAAGTTGTATCTCACTGTGCCTATCCACTAGTATTTATGTGACACTTACTCTTAATCTAGTACAACCCACTGCCTATTCCAAAACCCCAAAAGCACTTAACATGTCTAATGTTTTACTAGCTCTTTTTTTACAGGCTTGTATCAGGTGCTCTCCTGCTGTGCTGTGATCCCTCTCCAAGCTCTGGCTATCTATGGCTGACACTGCCATCAGACTGGCACCAGTGGGATAGACTGAGGTTCCCCTCCCTGAAAAACTTCAGTTTAAAGCTCTGTTCATCACCTGGGCATGCCCACAACCTGAGAGGCTTTTCCCATCAGCCCATCTTAGACCAGGTTTCTCAAAGTGAGTCCCATGGTCTCAGTAGCCAAACCCCTGGCAGTGGCACCAGTCCTGTAACCATTTGCTGAATCCCCAGATTTGACTGGCTGATTCAAGCCCTTTTCCTTTGACTAGGAGGATTGATGAAAAATTATCTGGGCTCCAGAGTCCCTTATTATCACTCCATGGGCTCTGTAATCCTTGATACTCCCCAGACTGCTGCTGGCTGTATCAGCCCACATAAAATAGCTGCAGCGGATGGCAGCCAGTGGATAGTGTGAGGCTTGCTAGTCTAAGGGTGGCTCTTATGGTATAAACCCCAGGTAAGGAAGGTGCCTCTCTAGAGACACTGTCAGGGCTGCAGACGGGTGCCTCTAATCACCAACTGCCTTTTCTCAGTTGTGCTAATTGTTATACAGGGAGTGGATCCAGCTTCATTACTCAGCTCCAGCATCTCTTGATGTGACAGGTCTTGACACTGGCAGGGTCCTTAACACTTGAAGAGTCTGAATAGCCTCAGAGGGGACATCAGAGCTTAAAAAAATCTGTACCTCAGTAAATCACTAAGCTTTGTGTATGTCAGGTATCTGTCTATACCTTAAGAAGCAAAACATTGAGACAATACAGAGATTGAAAGGAACTACTATTTAAGAACTGAAAGCAGCTGAAGTGATTGTTCAAAGTAATCTCATGGGCAAACAGTCCATTGTGATCTCTTAATATTAAAAACTATTAGTATCCTTAAATTACTTTTCTCTGTCTGGTGGTATACACCATCATTTTCTCAGTGTAGGTTTTTTTTTATGGTATGATTCTTACATGGGCTAGACTTTGCAGAGCCAAAGTGCTGTGTTTGAATACCATAAATTGAGCTTGAGCAAGCTGATCTAGTGAAAGGTGTCCTGCCCATGATAAGGGATGGGACTAGATGATCTTTAAATGTCCCTTCCAACCCAAACCATTCTATGACTCTGTGAAATTGGATTTTGCTGCTCTTCTCACCTTGTTTGTGTATGCATGCCATTTCAGATGCACAGACATGCATTCATAGTTCATGGATGCTAATTTCTATGTGTAATTATTACAATGGATAGACACATGTTTTAAAATTCACACTTGAGTTCAAAGAGTCCCAGTCTATGGTTTCAAACCTAGGAATGCAGTTCCCAAAAATCCTACCAGTCTAGTTGCCCCTTTAATTAATTTTGCTTTGTATGCAAGTACAAGCATCATTAGTTTGTATCATTTTTAGCAACATCCCGAAAGAATCAGCAAGTCAGTTTTGTGCTCAGCCTGATAAACTGTCAAGACAATTTTGCCAGCAAAGCTAACTCATGCAGTGCAAATATTTACCAAGAGATTATCTATTCTTAAAACAAAGTCACTAATCCAGGTTGTCTCTTCCAGACATAATTCTGAACATGTACATTGAGTGAACTAAAAGCATAGTAACAAAAATGTTTTGTAGTGTAAGAGCTTTGTGATCATCTGCTGCCTTCAGCCAAATCTTTTCTGAAAGCTCGTGTTTTTGGCTGCATTGTGAATTCTGCCATGTTTACAAAAGTGGAGGAGAAAGTGGGTAAAGTGAAAATATTTTTCAGGTTTTATCTGCACTTGACTAGTATTAAGTGGTATTTTTGACTCCTGCTGATCAGATTTCTCCTCACTCGTCTGTCTCACTTGTCAACACCGTGTGGAACAAGTGACAGTCTTGTTCTTGTTCCTTGTATTTCAGCTCAAGTGTCTAGATTTGAATTTGTCTTGGTACTTGTATGATACAAACACTTCATAATAAATAAAATGCTACTAAAACTGCTCAGCCTTTTTGCTACTGAAAAAGCACAGGAGTGCCTTCTGTAGTTTGCAAAACTTGGAACAGAATTGATCTGCCATCATTTTTGCGCTGGTGAAGATGACACATAGAGGGGAGGCCAGGAAGGTGACGACAGCCTGAAGCTATGGCATGGAGCTCCATGAACCACAGCAGCCACATCCAGCTTGGATAGTGCAAGAATGGCCTTCCAAGGAGGGGTTTTCCTGGGAACTGCACCCTGGACTGAAAGAAGAGGGAAGCAGGGCAGATGCCCAGGTCACAGAATGTGTGGGAATAAAGCAACTGCCATAACAGGCAATGAAAGGCAAAAATGGAAGCAGGACAATGGATTACTGTACTGTGACCCAGAGCACAGTATTGGATTACTTCAGGGAACCCCAAAGTAGATTAAAAGGATATTTTTCTTATGAGAAGAAAGGTATCAAAGGTTTCTTTACTCTTACATGTTAGAAAAAGGCGATCCAACTGGAAAGGGCTCAAACTACCAATTCATCTTTTTGGGAGACTGTATGGTTATTTATCTTTTTTAATTATGTTTCAAAAGAAAGATGGTTCTGCAGTAAATAACATCAAGCAACAATAAAGGGAACAGCACAGAGAGCTGCTTGTAATGTGGTTCCCCTCACCCTCTTTGTTTTAACCTCCATAAACGTGTGGGGTTTTCCGTGTTGTTTGAGGTATTCAAGACGGTGATATTTCTGGAAGCAAGTGAAACACAGCTGCTTGCTGATTAAGGGGATACAGGAGATGGCAGGATTACATTAGTATGATGCATGTGCTGCTACTCAGGGACCAGCAAGCTCCCAGATTTAGTGCCAGATACACACACACGGTTGCACCTGAGCACATCTAAAAACGTGGCACTTTCACCAAAGCATGAGCAGAGTTTATTAGCGTGTGTGTAGTAGTGAAGAAAAAGAAAAGAATAATTAAAAAAAAAATCATCAAATAAAAAAATAAAAAAACAAACAAACAAAAAAAACAGAAACACACAAAAAACCTGCAAAACCACAAAACAAAATTCTTTCATGAAGACTGGGAAAGCACTGATACTTCTTTTTTAAAAGAGTTCAGGTAACTTTGAAGGATCTTTTCACTTTTAACTCTGAAGGCACCAGCTAGGAGGGGCATGTGAGCTTCAGCATTTGTGTTGGTCCAGATTTTCTGCATGTGAAAACATTTTCAGAAATAATAACATTTTACAGAGCTTCCTTTGAGAGGAAGGACCCTTAGGAAGAGATTTACTTTCCAGAAGGTCAGGTGAATCGTATCTATCTGAAGTTTGCATCTTTCCTAATGTTTGACACAACTTGGGCAGTCAAATTCACTGCTCTTTAGTGTTGTTTAGTATTTGAAAGCAAATTAAAGGGAATTAGTTAAGACTTTTTCTTGTATAACTTGGGCCCTAAAGCTTTTTTGTAATCATGCTGGCAGTAATGTAACAATTTATCTTACAGACAAGTCTTAACAGCAATGTCATAATTTCAAAAGCCAAACAGTGTTTCATATTTTTTTCAGCAGGAGAGAACTGTTGGGATTTTCATGTATGTTTTGCCTTTGTAAAAATAGAAGCTGGAGTGTGAAACATAGATCATCCTTCACACTCATTAGCATTTTAATGGCTTCTCAATTGTTAACAGATTTGATGTAGCTACTAGAAAGATAAGACTGGGTTGTGATTTACGTCTACACTTTCCAATCCAGTAGTAGTCAGTTATAATACATTTTACTAAATGTAATGTCAGGTTTCTGAAATAAATTTTCAACCCCCCAAAAAATAATAGAGACAATGATAAAGAAAAATGCCAATATGCCCCTCCAATGTCTTTGCAACAGCCATAGTTCTGATTAGTTATTTTTGAAGAGCACAAAAGATTTTTCCCAACAGAAATAATAATTAGTTATATAATTTTAAAATTAGAGATGGTGTATTCTGCACAGTGTAACCTTATAGAGTAATAGCATAAAGTAACATAAGCATTCACAGCAGAATGATTTTCAGAACTTCTAATACATAGAAATTGTTTGAGGGTTCATTTTTTCGCTGTATTTTCAATGTATGATTCTATGTTTCTATCAAGAACATTATGGCTTATTGGATCACAAACTCCCCTCTGAATGTGTAGGATGTAGCTATTACAATCTGCACACATTTTAACTTCTCAGAAGCTATCAGCTCCAAAAAAGAGCTGTCAAACCCAAGGGCACCATGGCATTATATTTAGAAATATTCTTAGTGTCAGGAATGATTTGAACTATCCAAATTAAACTACAGAGCACAAATACACAGAGCCTGTCTGACTGACTCTTGCCATCTGAACACAGTCTGCTACAGCCCCGTGAGTCATTCATGGCTTGTCCCTCTTCCTTTCCCTCCCCTGAGGGAGGGAAAGTTCACCTGAACCAAACATTGAATTTAGTACAGATTCTTAGGATCTAAACACTGTCAGTGTGTATTTGACATGCCTCTGTAGTTTGAATCCTTTGGAATCCAGCACTCCTTGCCCAGTAGTTACCTGTCCTTAGCATCAAAGGAAGCCAGAATCCAGAACATCTCCAGGATTACCAGAAGGTCCAACAGGTGTTTTGTTGGCAGGAACATCATTACTGACATAGCTGAAGCAGAGTCAGGACTTCTGAATAAACAAACGACTGTTCAGAGGAATCGTTGTATCAACCAAATATATAAACTAACATTTTGGATTGGGTTTTCTTCCATCTAGAATTTTCCATTCTCTCTGCCATCTCCTTCTGGGCAGCTGTCCCTAGAGAGTACTGATGAGGAAATAGACACCACTGGCATTTTTCCATAGGATATTAATGTACTAATGATACTATTATCTAGGATTTTATCTGTGTTATGGTCTAGAAAGTCTCCAGCAGAAGTTGAACAAAACTTATACCTACCTTGGTTCATTTATTTCAGCAGTGGACTTTTAATATAGAACATAGAAACATTCAGTATTGTCTGTGCTGATCCTTCTGTGTCAAGGCAGAGTGTTTTAATTTTAGTATTTGAATTAGACTATTTGAATATACTTCAGTGTATCATGACTTTTTGTGGACTGGAGGGAAAACTGCAAGTTTTGATTACTATTTTTAAATGAATGAAGGTAGTCTAAAAGGTTCCCTTTCATGACCTGTTCAGTGGGTTGATGATCTAATGGTTCTTTTGGATGCGAAGATCCGCTAGTCTTCCTCCAACCGAGAGGGTGATCTGAATGCACTAGATTAGATAATTCGATATTGACTGCAACTGTCTGATGACAGCTTTTATGAACTCAAAAAAGCTTTTGGGATTTGTAGGTCATCAGGCTGGCAAGGGAGCAGGAGGAGGGGAGTGGGCAGTGGAGAATTGGGGAAGGGGGCAAGAAATGAGCCAGGCAGTTTTTCTCAGGGCATAGCTTTTGATTATATTTGCACAGTGCTGTTAGTAAGGGCCTTGAATGCACTTTTCATCACATGGGATATTAGATCTTTTCCTGTCAGAAAGTTAGACTCTAAAAATGTAAAATGTCTGTGGCAGAGATTTCCAGCTGCCAACAAAAGACTCACTTTCATGAGAAAAATAATTTAAAATGCTTCTGAGTCATTGTGAAAAATAGAGGCTATGACTGTGTCTGCAAAATCCCATTGAGTCGAGACACTGAAGACAAGAAAAATTGCATTCATACCACTGTGATCATCATCTGTCCATTCAGCACAGTGCTCTCCAGGAAAAGACAAAGCTGGAGTGACAGCACAAGGAGCATCCTGCACCTTTCTGTGTCACTGCTCACGCTGACCTGTGGCACCGCACTGGAGTGGGCAGGCACAGGAGTGTGAGAAAGGAAATGGGGTTTCTTTTTCCTCCTCTCTTTCCCTCATCCCTGAAGTCTTGATGTAAACTTGCTGTGATAGATGCAGGTGGCTAAAAATAGTGTGGGTTTTCTGTAACATAGTAGCAAGTGAATAATTTTCTGCTGTAAGCAGGGTGCCAAGGATAACAAAAACCTGATGGTAATGGCAGGTGAGGTACAATGATGGAGTGCAGCTTCCAGCCCACTAAATAAGTGGCAGGCAACTTGGCACATTTGCCAATGCTGCTGCAGCCAGAGAAAAGCCCTGGGGAAACTCTCCCTGCATTTAAAAATTATACTTGAGATACACTTGTTTTATCCTAGGAGTTTGATAATTTATCCTCACAGCGTGGGAACCCTGCAGTAACAAGTGATAGTTCTTGTTATATTACTTGTTGCAGCTTCTGCTTCCTGGATTTTCAGATTCTCTGCTTCTAGCTTAGAAAATACCACATGTATCTCTGCACAAGTGTAATTGTCTTCAGGCATGAAAGTTTAAAAATTACAGTGAATGCTGAGCAGAATCTAGGAAGAGGCTATCGTGATCTGTTCAGGCTTTTCCTGTTTGTATCTCTCATACCACCAGCACTTACATCTGCAACTTATTTTATACAATTACAGCAGATGGGACAGTCCTTTTGTACAGGCTTGTGCTATGATTTTTGGACAAGTAGGAAATCCTTTATAAAGATTTACATTTCGAGACTGGTGAATATAAATCCCATTATTATTTAATGTTCTAATATCATACCAACTATTGCTAGGAGGCGTTTTCATCTTCTGAAATGAAATCCTGATCTTTTGAAATCAAATGGCAAAATTCTTGTTGACTTCAGTAGGACAGATTTGACTCCAGAGCAGTGCAAGGGCTTAAGGGACCTGCCAATAGCCAGATCCTTCAGCACTGGGTATTTTTATCAAGTCGACCTCATAATGGATTGCCTCAGAAAGTCTGCTTAGACTCCAGGAAGATGTGACTGAAATAAAGCAGGTGCCTTCCTAATTGGAAAGTGGGGGAGGCTGAGTTTTACAAGAAGTATTTAGTGCTAAATAAGGAATAAAATTGTTTCCCTGGGGAGCTTGAAATACTTTAAAAACTTCTATAGCTTCCTATTTCTTTGCCTCTGATTCCCACTCCCAGATGGAGCATTTCATGTCCCATTTCATGTATCCTCACCAGGCTTGCCACACTGGGGACTGTGGAGGGAGCAGCTGGGAAGCTCCTGCTCTCCGGGGGATGATGGCAGTGATGTTGCTCATGGGGGGTAAAGAGGCAGCACAGAACAGGGTGACTTGTCCCTCCTGTGCTCAGTGTTATTAATTGTAAGAGTAATGGGGTATGAATTGCATCCCTACTGCACCAATATGATGTAAGAGATTAAAGTTTTCTACTTGGCATGTTTGTTTGTCCCACCATTGCTAGGAAACCAGATTTTGGAGGATGCTTAGATCCTTTCCTCTGGATAATGAATGCAGTCTGTAGCCACACTCTCCTCATTATGCAAATAGTTCAGACAAATCTCCCTTCTCTCCATTTCCCTATTTAAATGTGCTTTAGTGAACAAAAGACCTGGTGCCACTGCAAGGACTAGTATTAGATTGTTCACATCATTAGTTGAGATGAAATTGCGATTATACCATCTGCATTTGGTTGCACCTCATTCAGACCTTGTCATTGCCTTTGCCAAACTCAACATCTTCTGGGGTATTTCTCTGAACACCATTTATCTGTGTTTCCAGCCTATTCAAAGACGCCTCACTGCCTGCAATGGCTGCATTTAATTTCCTTTACTTACACATTGCTGATTTGCTGGGTCTTTATTTCCCGTTCCACATTATTAGTATTTAAACTTGCACCTTTTTAAAATCGGATGATAAATTAACCTCACATTGCTCTTTTTCCAAGCATTAGTCACTTGCTAGCAACCCTGGAAATTAGCTAATTTTCTCTCATGCCTGACACTGGCAACCAGATATGGAAACCAACTTAATCAGCTGGCAGAGTTCACCATCCCGTGGTCGGCCCTGCTGAGCACACGTGGGACTCAAAGCAGAAGCCCTGTGATTCCCCTGGCAACAGATGGGTGACAGGGATAGCTCCCTGAGGGCTGTTAAAGGGAACCATGTCCTGTGCTAGTGAGCTGAGCTGCTGGGAGCTGGGAGCAGCTCTTCCCGCATCTGCCCCTGCCACGGAACGCGGTGCCTCGCACGCCGATGGTCCCCAGCCAGGTGACGCCTGACGGCCTGCTCGGTGCTTGCTCCTACAGCGGGCTGAAGCCTCAGGTGCTCTTTAGTTCTTTATCATCAAAGTCCTGCCAGTCTGACTGATATCCCTCCAACAGCCTGCCTTGCACACAGTGGGACATTTCCAGTTTTTATGTTCATGTTTTTGTTTGGTGACATTGGCCTGTCAAGGGCCTCACTCTCCCTTGCCCCAGCTGCATTTAGCAGCTGTGCTGGTGGCAGCTCCCCACTGCCGTGTCCTTCCTCAGATCCCTTCTTGGGATGGGTGAGGTTGCCAAGCACACCTGCCAGCCTGCTCCTGCTCTGTGCCTCAATTCCTGCTCACCTGAGGGAGCTGCAGACAGATCACGAGTGAGCATCTTTTGGCTGCTAGGTTCAGCTCTGGTGCCCCGTGATGAGGCAGCTGGGTCATCCTCTCCTCCTGCTCATCTGCCTCATTTCTGATGTCCTTTCAGGGACAACTGAGAGGCTCAGGGAGAGGATGCTGGAAGCTGCTCTAGGGAGAAAGAGGCACAGGACCAGCTCTTTGCTTTTTATTTAAACAGGCTGCAGCCACAAGAGCTGTCTCCATCTTTCTCCCATCTTTCAGAATAATTTCAGGGCAGCCTGTGACATGTTCTGCATCATTTCTGTCATCAGAAGTAGAACTTTTGATTGTTATTGCATCCAGGGTAAGGTTATGGCCACGGCAGATTACTAATAACATGTAATACAGATCATTAAATTTGCATAAAATTGCACAGGGAGGACAACACAAAGTGGCTGCTTCAAACAAGATACATTAGAGAGAACAAAAGTAGTCCAATTTATGTACATGCAGGAATTAGTTCCTCTGATTTTCTAAGTCTTTCATTTGTTTCTTTATTAGAGGACTATTCATTCAGTGTAAGGACTTATTTTCTGTATATTTCAAGGCTCTGCGTGTTGTGGAGACTTAAGAAATAGCAACAACCATACAACGGCACAAAGTTACAACATATCATGTGCACAGTATACAACACAAATCTTTTATGAAAGGGAAATAAAAGATGGTCAGAGTTAAATTACTGACCTGGGTCTCAGGAAAACTGAAAATTTCCCTGAAGTTTATTTCTCCTCAGCATTTTCTGTTTCCCTAAAATATTGCCCTAAATATTTAAACTGTAGGCTTTGTATACTGACTTACAGCATATATATTCTCAGTGCTTAGTTTGGCCAGCTGCAATCTTTCACAGGGCCCCTAGATGCTACTAAAATTTAAATTACAAATCAGTAACCTTGCAATATTTCCTGTCACATTCACCAAAGATCATCCTGCTGAGGTTTTGAATGCCATGTGTTGACCAGACAAGGCTTTAAATGTCTGCTTAAAGTGTCACAGACAAAGCTCACCAAATCACATAGTTTTAATAAAATGCATTCATTTTATTAAATAAAATTAGAGGTATTTGTAATTAAGAAATTAAAATCCATTTTTAAAAAGGTGGCTGGCATCTGTCTGCATTCAGATTTTAAATGCAAGGAGCCATTAGAAGATGAGTACAGGAGCCTGAGTTGTAGTTTATTACAGCTTTTGTGTAGACCACTATTAAATTTGCTTTTTAATTTGGATATATCTAAACAGCATTGCTGGTTTTTACATTTTATATGAATGCTTTGCCAACATTTATACTTAGAAAATGACAATATTTTCCAAAATGTTGGACTTTTTGTTATTTTTTAAGGGTAAAATTCATATTTTAAGCTGTTTTCATCAGTTGCAATAGAGTGCATCATTCTTGCCATTAAAATTTTTTAGAAATCTGTTCATTTTTCATGCTTAATTTCAAGTTTAACGTAATCCTTTGTGGATGGTAATGCTAGCTAATAAGACTTGTGAAGAGTCTTCTAGTGTCTCAAAGTGCCCATATAGCAAGGAGTGGAAAGCTAAGATTCCTTTATTCTGTTTATGACCTGACTCCAAATGATCTACACTGTTGGAGAGAAGGTAATTTAATGGCCATTATTGCTGTACAGTCCTGCATCTTCTTTGAAGCTGCCAGCTTGAAAACCAGCTCCAGTTGTGTGTGTTCATTTGAAACCTTTGCTGAGCTTTTTATCAAAGCATGACACAGAGATGATTCCTAAACAGCTTCCCTTTCTCACACACCCAAATTAACCATTTTCTCCTCGTCTTACCAGAGGCAGAGATGCTTTGAGGTCCAGGCATATGTAGTAACTGTTGAAACATGGCATAAAGAAAAGGAACATACTAATTATGTTTGCCTACTGAGACACTTTGAAAAGATTCGCTCCCCTTATAAAGTGCGCAACATGGCCGGCAAATTAATTCAGTTGTAAAATAAATTATTTAAACTAATAAATCATTACCCTTGCATTTTAGTGAAATGTCTCATTAAGAAGCATTAACATGGAAATTGGATGCATTTATGAAAGTACAAGACAGTGCTCAGGTTGTGTGTAAGGTGGCCGGTTTGGCTTCTCTGTGTGCTGAGGTCAGAGGAGCAGATGCTCAGCTGTGGGGTCGATACGCTCTACAGGTGTCCTCCAGCCCAGTTCCTTCCTCTGCTGACCTTGGTACCTGATATATGGGCACATCACTCACAACTTGGCTGCAGGGGGGTTGGACTACTTGTAAAGCTTTTACAAGCTGCAAGGGAATTTGGTATATGAAATAATTTCTTTGTGGAAGGACACAGGGGAATATTTTATGACCCTGTGCTTTTTTTATGAACTGAGCTTTCCCTGTGAGTTTAATCTGTCTGCCCTTCTCTGTTTCTCTGTTCTGATGGGCACAGTGCTAATTCTGTCTGCTTGGAGCTATTTCTCTTGAATAATGTTACATGTTCCACTGTGGTCTCCCTTGTTCCTTTAGGTCAACAGTGGCCAAATGCACCTAGAACGTGGTTCGTGATGGCTTGGTGTCAGGAAATACAGGAATTTTTCATCAGTAGGGAAAAAAAAAAATCTAAGACTGTAGCATAGATTATATTTTGCAGGGAACATGTACAATCTTAACATCACCCCAACAAAGTCCATCAATGCCAGAGAGGGTCAGAAAGTCACCAATGCCCAGGGATGGACCAGCTGGCAAGGAGGTTAGTAAAGATGACAAGATCTTGTGCACAGTAAGAGGGAAATAAAGACTTAGCCAGTTTCTGGATTACTGATTTAATCTGTAAATCAAAAGGGCAGAAGAAACTGAAACAAAACAATGTGAAAATTAAGGAAGGGATCCTCAAAATTAAGGAAGGGATCCTCACAGATCCTGTTACTGTTCTCATGGGCTTCTCCTTCACCTGAACAAAGGCACAGAAGCCTTTATACAGGTGGAATCCATACAGAAATCACCTTCCAAGTAATGCAGTAAAATCAGTGTATAACTTTGGCTGTTTCTATGATGGCTTCAGAGAGTAAATAAGTGTCAGGAAGTCAGGAAACTTCTGTCATTGTGAAAGTCAGAGGAACAAGGCATCTCTATGGATTTGGACTTCAATTTCAAATGACCTTGAGCGTTAGCAAAGCTCTACTGGATGTACTCTTTCTTTATCATACTAAAGTCTACTATTAATAGCAGCTGTACATACACTTCAAGGAAGATTGTCTGTTCATATGGAATCCTAGAAGAGATGAGGCTGACTTCCAAATTAATAAATAGAAGAAGGAGGGGACATATTGTTAATATGTACCAAAAATGTTATTACGTGCCTAGTGCTGCAAGCAGGAAAATCTTATAACTGATCCATGACAGTGGAGTGAATTCTGGAATCCTTGATAACCAGCTTTAAATATTTGACATAAAATTTCATTTATTTATATTTTGCTGCTGGGCAAAGAAATTATAGAACAAATTTCAAAAGAAACATCACAGAACAGTAGCCACCTTTGTGTGCATGGCATTGGTATGCAACTGTTGGTAATGTTAAAGCAATGTTAAAAAGAAGTAAAAGATGGTTAGGTAAAACCAGAATAAAAAGAATGCACTTAGAATGCTGTGACAACAAACTGGGATATCAGGACAGTATGTGTCCTGCCCTATACACCAAACTCTACATGAAAACCTGTGCTTCACTTGGAAATCATACACAGGGACCTCACTACAGTCAGATTTAAGTACAGTTGCCAGTAACTTACAAGAAGTTGCTTTAATAGGAAGCCCAGGTGCTTAGGATCCTAAATGTTGGATCACCTCACTGGGACAGCTGAGCTGTCCTGAACAGACAGTTTGGCACTCAAATCTGCACCCAAACTGCACTGTAAGATCAGGGCAGCACTGCATGCTGTAAGGGATTATTGTCTTCAGTTCAGATTTTCAAGACAGTTTTGTGCTTCTTTGGGTTTTAAAAGCAAGCATTTCTTACCTGAGCATTGCATTTTAGTGCTTGTGTGGGAACACAGGGTGTGGATCCTGTGCTGGTCTGTTACCTCCTTGGAAAGCAGCTCTACCCCTGACTTAAATACTGAACTCCTGAAGTTGCTGTCTTGTTGATGCTGTAAATCAAAAACCAAGTGTTGCTGGATATAAACTTCACCTAGAATTGCTGTCTGCATCCACATTATTACTGTGGATCATTTTAGTGGTCTCTGAATTCTGGCTGCTGTATTGGAGATTCCTGGGCCAATAGAGTCTGCAAGCATCAGAGAAAGGGAAGCACCAGCTTGCTGAAAATTTGAGGGAGGATATGTGGAGATTTAAGTTTGCATATAAACCTTAAACCAATCTGTCCTGTTTAAAAAAATTGATCTGCTTAAATTACTGAGAAAAAGAGAAAAATGAGAATACCATTTAAAATAAATCCTGTAGTAGTATCAATAACAAGTATACTGCATTTCAGAAATGTGTTCATTTCAGTTAATGAGCAGTGGGTGCTAAAGAAATGTTTAAACTATCTTTCAAGGATTTAAATGAAAATTGGCTCCTATAAATACCAACTGGTTTACTTAAATCCATCCAACTGTGACAAAGAAGTAGTAAATAGAAGGAGAAATAAAACGGAAGGAATTAAAATGCATTTGTTTTGAGAAGTGACTACTGATTTCAGTGAAAAGCCATATCACCACCATTCAAAAGTGGTGAATATTTGCTCATTTATTTAAGCCATATTCTTTCATATCAGTATCAGTTCCACTGTTAATGAAACAAATTCAATTAAATGGGTTCAGCAACACCATATCAATTAGAAAAATTAAACTGGCAACAGTAATGGTAACACCTAAGTCTTTGATGCAAAAAGAATAATCCCACTGAAATTGATAAAATAAGTACAGAATTAATCCCAGGTACAGGATTGAATATAAATGAATTGAGGCTAAATCTTGAATGTACAGTTTGAGTGTGTTTCTACTACATTATATATACCTGTGAGCAGTAGTTAAACATGGTAGTTGAACACGGCTGTAACTGTTAATAGATGTGTAACTGTTCTTTAACAAATCCAGCTAGAAGATGCAAGAGTTTGGAAGTCTGGGATCATGTAAAAAAAAAAATTAAAGGAAAATCAAGACATTAGGGAAGGTCAGAATTATACAGCAAGGCATGTTCTTGTAATCTTTTGTCATATAATTATCTTGTTTCTTTTATGTAGTTTTAAACCTGTGCGTAGCTTTCAGTGTATTAGGGAGTGGATTTATGTGTGACAATAGAGACATAACTGAAGTATATTAGAGAGTCAAAGATTTCATACAGAGAGCAGCTGACCCTCTGTGTGACCTTCGTGCTCTTTGTGCTCTTCCAGGCTGGAGCAGCCCCAGCTGTGACTGAGGCAAGGCCACACTGAGGAGTGCTCTGAGCAGACAGGTGCCATCCTCTCACTGCCAGAGCCTGGCTCGCTCCAGCCGTGTTTCCTGGGCTGCTTGGATGAGCTCAAAGTCAGGCAGTACACAAACCTGTGGGAATTGTGCCCTCAAATTCAGGAAACCCCATGTTCATCTGTATGTGTAGGTAGCTCAAAAACTGGTGGGAAATGTGATTAAATACATTTGTTCATGTCCTCCAAACTCAGCTTCATAATTCTAGAGCACTCCACGAATCAGAAGCTTCCAGTCCCACTTCTCACTTTGGTGGAGTTTTTGCAATGGGATTTGTAATTAGCAAAGAAAATTAAAGGGAACGCATTTTTCTCAAGCTGAGGAACATTCCTGTTTTGTTTTGATTTCCATGTGTGGGATCATTTCTTTAGGATCAAGACATTCTTACTTTGAGAGGTCTCTGTCTTGTCTTGGTGAAGTTCTAAAGTGCATTTTCTTATGTTAGAAACCATTTCCTCCATGCCTCTGCAAAAAAATAAAACAAACCAAAAACAAATAAAACAAACAAAACAAAAGCAAACAAACACCAAAACCAAAATCTGGTTTATCTATTCTTATTTTTCTTATCCTATGCTGGGATTTTACCCAATGAGAGCAGTGTATTTATTCATCTGAAACTGTCAGAGATGCAAAGAAAGTTAGGAGCAATAGTTTCCCCTAGTGCATCAGTATGACATAAGTCTACAATTTTACCTCAGGTGAGGAGTAGGTCATAGGTTGTGCTTTGTAATAAACATTCTTCTGCTGCCACATCCCTTTTCCATAGCTTAGCAACTCCTTGCTTCCACAATAATAAAATAACTGAGCAGATATTAGTGAAGTACATTTGAGCCAGCGTCTCTTTGCATACCAGAAGAAATGTTGGTCTGTTCTGTAGCATCTTTTCCAGATGGCTACGCAGAATGTGCTGCTGGTTTTGTTCACTAATGATTTTATAATGTATTTTAATCTGACAAAACAATTTCCTTGATCATTCTTACAGATACATTTCTTAAAAGCTGAATAAATATATCTATGAGTACCACATCATTGAAATGTAATTGGAGGAAGCCACAGGCTTCCTACCTGCATTAATCAACTGCTGATGAGCTTAATTAATCTCTCAGATCTAAATGGAAGAAGAGAAATGAGAGCTATTTGCTTGAAAGACAGTATAGCAGGCTTTGAAAACTTAAGAGCTGTCTTGTTTACAGGTAGAGATGTGCAGTGATTGGTGTCTTGCTAAAAACTGTTCATCTCTGTTAAAGATAAACACTCAAACTCTAGGGAATTGGTTTAGTTCCAAAACATAGTTTCTCTCACAAGACAGACTTTGCTTTGAGCTGTACTGTGTTATATCATATAAACATATCATAGTAACATAGAATCATAAAATTACTTGGGTTAGGACCTTAAAGATCATCTCAGGATCTCATGACAGGGGCACTTTTCACTGGACCAGGTTGCTCAGCACTCCCCTGCTCCAACTTGGCCTTGAACAGTTCCAGGGATGGGGCTTCCACAGCTTCTCTGGGCACCCTGTTCCAGTGCTCACCACCCTCTCAGTAATTAATTTTTTCCTAATAACTAATCTAAACCTACTGTCAGTCTGAGACCATTCCCCCTTGTCACTCCATGCTCTTGTAAAAAGCCCCTCTCCAGCTTTTTCATAGACTCCCTTCAGGTACTGGAAAGCCACAATTAGGTCACCCCAAAGCCTTCTCTTCTCCAGGCTGAACAATCCCAGTTCTCTCAACCTCTCCTTGTAGGAGAGGTGCTCAATCCCTCTCATCATCTCAGTGGCCTCCTCCAGGCTCATGCCAACAGGTCCCTGTCCTTGCTGTGCTGGGCACCCCAGAGCTGGGTGCAGTGCTTCAGGTGGGGTGTCACCAGAGCAGAGCAGAAGGACAGGATCATCTCCTTTCATCTGCTGGCCACACTGCTTTTGCTGCAACTCAGGATGTGCTTGAAGGTCTGTCACTAATACCTCACTAATACCTTACAGTACTTAGCTCCTTTACTGACTCTTCATTATTTCCTAGGGGAGTAAAAGTAAATGTCTGCTTTTTATTAATATTTTACCAAATTTATAGGGGCTAAAAGCGCTAAAATAGTAACAGGCTGTCCAAATCCAATCTCCTTTTAGGCTGCTGCATTTTCCAGTGTGTCTTGACAGATTGCTAGCAGGAATTTATGCTTTAGGCAAACGTGCACCTTTTCATAACTTTTACATTTCTCTCATATTTGTTTATGGGTGAATCTGCCAAACACTGTTATGCAGTTGCAGTCTCAAGTTTAGGAAGGGAGCTTTGTCTTACGCATCTTCTTCCTGACAGAGTTCGTAACTTTCTTGTGATAGAACGTGCATGAAAATTAATTCCAGGGGGAGAATTGTTTTGTCCACTCTGACCAGTCTATTATGAGCTGTTAGATCCCACTGACTCTGTCGAGCTCTGAGTAATGTGAACTCAGCCAATACATTCTTTCCAGCAAGGCCTCTGCAGTTGCTTGGAAGTGACAGAAAGACATAAACCCCAGCACTTCCTTTTCCAGTGGTTAGTCAGCCTCACTGTTGCAAATTTGTGCTTTATTCCTAATTAGAACTTGTCTGGCATCAGTTTCCAGCCAGTGGTGATGCTCAGCACAGAGGTGGATGCCTCTTAGGTCGCTCATTCTTTCTGTCACATAATTGATTTTTCATGAATATCATAAAGTAAGGCTGAAATTAGCCTAGCAAAGCAATAAGAGACATGTTAGATCAAGAAGTCTTCCTGCATGATATGAAGGTAATTTTTTATCCTATTTATTTTAACATTCTATTGAGCTTTGCATCAAGTTAGTGGATACTCTTTAACCGTGACTTCCTCTGAGGCAGCACATTGTTGATGCTAATACTGAGAAAATATATTAATCATTTGGCCTCTGGCACACTCTGCTTTTGGTCTCTCCCAAGCTCACTCTCCCATTTCTCAACAGGATGGTAATCGACATGCAATTTCTCTGTATCACTGGTGGCTCAGACATGCATAATCCAGATCTCTGTTCCACAAACAGGGGCTTCTAAAACCGGTGCCTCTGGATTGCTTTAGGCTCCTCTGCATGTAGATACAGATCTCTTGCATGTGTAATCTCATTGTGCAGGCACAGGGATGCATATGCAGATGCTCTCAGGCACTACATCTCGTTTAGATAATAGCATTAGCTGATAGCAGTTGATTTGCAAGGTCTCTTCATGTTTTCATTACATGGATATTTATGCACTTTATTTATTTTTAAATGTTTGCAGTTTAGGTCTACTTTCAGCTCTTCCCATATGGAACTGACTGAAGTTTTATAGTTCAGAATCCATGGAATAAAAATGAAACACAAGGTTCATCAGTTTCAACAGTAATTTGGTAATTAATGGTACTCAGTGCCTTCCTGTACACCTGAAAAATCCAAACTGACTGAAAGTCTCCAAAGTCTTTTTCTGGAAAGAGGCCAGCGGGGCTGTAAATTTGATCATGACAGACTTCCTGGTGCAGGATGCAGTTTGTAGTCAGAAGGAACTATTGATAGCATACCAGAATAAGCAAGCACCAGAAAGTCAGATTTTATGCATCCTTCCTATTCCAGCATTGGTTCTTCCAGCTCTCCCACACCTAATGTATGTACTTCAGCAATCTCAGTGTGGAGTCTATTTCCTTCAGCTATTGGATCTGTTCCACTTGGTTTAAATAAAGGTCCTAACTCTGCAAATGTTGGCATGTCAGAAATTTCTTTAATTCTGAACCAGAAGAGAGCATATTTCAATGTTTATGCAGATCAGAATTAAAGAAAAATCCTGTTCTGGAAAATTTCAGGAGAAGCAGATTTAAAAATACTAAAAATATATTTTTCTCTTTTTTAGATTCTTTATATTATTAGCACTGTTACCTAAATTTAATCTTGCTTTTAATTATCGCAGATAATTACTGATACAGATTACTACAGGGCATAGCAGCCTATTACTGTTGTTGCACATACCACTGCAATCCTGCCTTTCTTCCCCTTGACTTCACTACGGATAAAACTTTTAAGGCTGACCATTACAGTCATAAGAACATCAGGAGAAAAAAATATGTTGTGTTTTTTGATAATGTTAGCTTTGAAGTGATAGCATAATATAGAGTGAGTGGTACACCTTCTATCAGCTTTCTTTCTAGTTTGGTACTGTAGTATTTTCTGTCTTACAAAAAGATGATGAATTCCATGTCCATCACCATAATAATAAAAAAAAACACAATGTGGGGTGGGTGGGTTGGGTTTTTTTCCAAGTCACAAGGGATATGCTAGCAAAAATTTGATTAAAATACCCATTGCAAGAAACTGGGAATGCAAGCACGACCCTTTTACTCTTCTCACTTCCCTTATGGCCAGAAGGTATTGCTCTATGTGTGGGTGTATGAAAAACATGAAAGTTTTAGTGAAGTCTGGATAGGATGCCAAATGCCAGTGCTGTCTTGAAAGCAGCTATGATCAGTGATAGCTTATCCAGTCTCAAATAAAGCAAAGCTATTCAAAACATTAATAAGTATCTGTTTGTCTCTCCTCTGCTAAAAAAGCTACTTATTGATTTCTTTCCTGTGCTATTGCAGTAGCAAAATTTGAAATGTTTTGAAAACATCCCTTAGAGCCACACAACAACAATTAACAGCATAGCAAGTGCTGAGCAGCAAGTAGCTGATAATGACAGAGTCTAATGTCAACTGAATGCAATTAATCACTGATACTACCCATAGAGCTTTGGATTTATACTCAGCTATTACAAAGCATTGATGAGGTCCCCTCTTGATCTTTCACAGTGTATGTATTAAGAGTAACTCTTCACCATAAGCAGAAGAAAGCAGGAGGAATGCTTTGAGACTGACATTTCTTAATATGTTTGCTATCACTCCGTTATGCAGTTAGTGGCTGCTGTTCTCTGAGGAAGGCAGTATCATAGAGGAGCAGGAA
The DNA here is from genome assembly GCF_001522545.3 of Parus major. NCBI lineage: Eukaryota > Metazoa > Chordata > Aves > Passeriformes > Paridae > Parus > Parus major. The sequence goes on along the minus strand of NC_031769.1, from coordinate 10,528,847 downwards.
CAGTTCATCCCTCTAATCTTTCCAGCAGACAAGGCAATGTGAAATAATATGCAGTCCCAAATTGGCAAGCAAGTGCTAGTGTAAGACACAGGATACCTTTACACAACTTAAAAACAACCTTTCTTTGTACAGTTTTGCTTAGGTTGAGCAATGACCAGGGCTGTATGCAGAGCATTGACTTTACAATTTGTATAAAATTAATTCTTTTCCTTCTCTGTTTTTTTCTGCCATCATGCTCCACCTGATCAATCCACACTAGTGGCTGTTTGGCCCTTGAGAAGTGACTAGTCTCTTAACCCCAAAGTGAGTTCAGAGCAAGTGAAAGGGCACAGGACTTTGTCATGTTGCAGCACACTTTCAGTCTGAAAATCCTCATGGATGATCCCAAAACTCTTCATGGATGAGTAAAGAGGATCTCAGTATTTAGAACTGTATGTCTTCAAACTCAATTCAAATACAACTCACAGTCTTTCTCCCCAAGTAAGGCAACAAAGGAGGTAGTGACTTTTAAACTGAAGGATGTTAGGTATGCATTCCTAGACCACCGAAAAAGTACACAAAAGTCCACTTTAACTTCAGAATTGAATGCAAAGAAGATAATAGGTCAAAAAGATGAATAATGATTGTTGACATGGATGGAAGGGTTTTTCAAGACTGACTTTGAAGCTGGGCTCTCAGAACTCCTTTGGTGATGAAGACACAGCAATAGAGTCAGAGCCCTTTCTTATTGCTGCCTCTACTTTTTTTTTAGAATTCACAGTAAGGCTGTGGAGTATGAACATTAAAAGTTGTCTAAGGTGAAGGATTAATTGGATTCTGTACCTGACCTGATACTGCAGCAAAAAAGGAAAACCTGCACTGAAATATGGAGGGGTTTATTTCTTAATTTACTAATTTTGGAGCACATGAAATGAGTGTACTTAAGCTGAAAAGGATGTAAATTTCTGGGGTTTAGGCAAAAAATAGTATTAAACTTAGGGAATGAAAAGGAAAACTCCCGTGTGGCCAGAATTCCTCAGCTGAATTCCCTCAAAACTGAAGCATATTATATGAACAGTTCTTTTCAGTAGGGTATTATATGATAAGCAAATTTTGTCTACATTTCTGAGGTAACTCCTACATCCTGAAGCAATTTCATAAGAAAAGTCGAGAAAACAAAGCAAGATACAACATTTACAATATTTTTTTCTAAAGAATGCTTGAGTTGGTTTTTTTTCTCATTGTCATTTCTCTTTCAAGCCATTCCTCCATAGTGCTTTGGAGAGTGATAGATAGCCATTGCTCTCCTAATGCCTTGCTTTAAGTGAAATGTGATTCCCTTGTGCCTGATTTTCACAGCTAAATAGAAAAATGCAACTCACTGGAAATTCAATTTTCAGACGAGACATAAAACTTCAGAGCATGGGTGGTAATTACAGAGTCTACATAAGTTTCCACAGAACTAGAAAGTCCTTATTCCAATTTCTTAATCGTCTTGTGTTCATGATTTTTCAGTAGTCCTGCATATTCCAGTGAGTTTCTTTTAATAACATCTTTCTGAATAGAATGGTCTTTTTTTGCAAACATGAAACAAAGGAAATAATTTGTTGGGTAAGTACCATATGACAGTAAACAAGCAGAATGAAAAACAACCAGTAGAGAAGACTGAAATTTCAGTCTATGGAAATACTGTTTCCACAGAAAAATAATATTTTGAAAATCCCATAAATAAATAAATAAACAGCAAAACCAGTAGAAGTCAGCCAAACAATTAATCATGGTGCTTTGTGTTAAAGGAAAATTTTGGTTTGGTTTTTTTCAAGGATGATATTTGTCATGTGTCATTCTAGTCTAATTAAAGTAGGAGACCTCTTTAATGCCAAAGATACCTGTAAGGTGAAATGATCATTTTCCTTCCTATCACCTATCATTTTCTGTCTTCTTCAGATTTTTTTTCCCATGGAATTTAGTGTAGCACTTCTGAAAACAAGGGCTATCCAAGCAATTTTTCTTCTATGCATATTGTCTTGATTTTACTCTTAACTGGACAGAAATCTGTTAGTTGTGTCATTGGTATTAGTGGAAGCTCTCATGAGAGGTTTTGTCAGACCAAATGTGTCTGTCTGTCTAACATGAGCATAGGATTCATATTTTCCCTTTGTTTGCATATCAAAAAGCATAAAAATATAACTGCTTGTTCAAGACAGGGAGTTGTGAAGTGCAATACAAGTTATACAACCTGGGCTTTTCTTCTGTCTTATTGCTTTTTATTGGCACTTACTTCACTTGTCCCCATCACAGAGCAAATGCCAGACAAACATTAGAATTCTGCATCTTTTTCTGATACACCTAAAACCCATTGTCCTTTTACTTCTCTGAGAGTGGCTGCCATGAGTCTGAATTAATGACTCCATATGTGTGTTATGTTCATGATGGACATTTAGTCTTCCAGGTATAATTTCCTGTAAAGAAAAGTAATTTTATTTCCAGCTGAATAGGCACTCTATCATACTACCCAAATCAAACAAAGTTATTATTTGGCTTTTTGCCAAGTCGTACAGTATAAAAGGTCATATTTTTAATAGCTTTGTGCTTCATGGTAATCAAATTTGTAAGCCTGAAGAAATAAACAACTTGAATATTTCAGAGTTCTCTGTGCTCATTTAACCATTGCTGTTCTGTGCACATGGCTGCCTCCTGTATTAGCTTTTTACAGTAAGGTACAACCTCCTATTGATACAGGAGCAGGACTAGCTCATCTGAACTATTCGTTGCTGAACTCCAGTTTTGGAGTCTAAACCAAAAGGTACTTTTTTATCAGGAATCTGCTGGCAGGCAAGCAAGGTTTCATTAGTGTAAACCTGGGTGCATGTAAGCATTAATAACTTGCTTGAATCAACAATAATTAGAAAGAACACCTGCTTTTAAAAGTCATTTTTCTTCCGGTTGACTGGGCATTGCATTTGTGGGAAACGGATGCTGAAAACATGCAAATGAAATTTCTAAGGTTTCCTTGTATTTCATTTTTTAAAATAATCATGTCCTGTTGTGCATCAAGAATAATCCAGCTCAGTTGTTGTTCAGCAACATCTGTATGTAAACAAAAAAAGCAAAAAAAAAAACAAAACCCCCCCCCAAAAAAAAAAAGAGTTGTGAAAGCTGTGAATCCTTGAAAAGTCCAGAGGAAAAGAGAAAATTTTGCATCAGCACTCAGTTATCTATCTTCTTAAACATTAGATTAACCTGAGGTTTCTGTGATTTTTATAATAGCGTTTGTTATGAATTGGCATAGAGTCAAGGTACAATCTGACTGGTGAGAGGAGATGAATTATTAACCTGTAACACAAGGGCTGGGAATTGAGGCTGCCAGACAGGACTGTTAGTGCGATGTGTATTGATGGCTTCTTGCTGGTGAGCTTTTTGTCTGTCTCAGAATAGCTGGGGCTAGTTGCAATAGCCACATTGGGAATGATACCCTTCTTGGTCAGTGCTTTCATTGACCTTTTCCACTTCCCTGAATTTTACCTTGCCTTCAGTTTGGTGGTCAGAAGTTGAAGTCTACAACTTTTGGCCACATTTCTTGACCTCTAGAGTAAGGCAAGACTCCAGTCCTAACCATTACTTTAAATAGTATCTCTTGCATTGAATTACTAAAAATAGTATTAAATACCATTTAGGATTTATTCAGAAAACCTAAGCAATATTGTCATGGAGACAGAAATCTTGCTCACCTGTTACAGATTTCATTGCTAGTGCATTGCTAGAACTGCAATTTGTGTTTTCCCTCTACAGCATTCACTACAAAATTTTGAATTCAAATGGCCTAAAAGTGTTAATTTAAACTGCATTGTTAAACCACATGATGTAACTCCCTTATTAAAGTGAAAGAGGTCTTCACTGGAATTAGCTTAATTCACTTTGGATATAGAATTGCAATGCATTTTAATTGGTCAGCTTTAAAACCTCCTCCAGTTTCACTTACCTGAGTATTGCTCAGACTGTTCTCTGTCTGGAGCAGGTTCTCTGACAAGAGAAGTTTGGCTGTGCCAAACCTGCTCTTCAGTGACTTCAGAGAAGCAGCTACGTGTTTTACCTCTGTTGAACAGTGCTTGCCTCCTGACTGAGATTCATGGTAAAATACTGTAGCACTCAGGGCTCACCTCACAGTGACAGACACTGCTCCAGAGTGATCCAGACTCTCCTGCAGCTGCTTTCACACGCCAGGAAAGCCAAGCCCAGCCGCGCTGGCTGCTCGCTCCGAGCACAAGTCTGTCAGCTCTGAGAGCCGTGGCCAGGGCACCCTGCTCTGCATTTGCAGTAACTAGGTCACAGAAGAAGTAGCTTTTGTGAGGTGAGCCTGCATAACTTAGAAAATCACCATTTGTGGAGAATTAAACGGGTGCTCCAATCTTTGACAAAGGCTCTTCAGAAGAAGGGTCTTTAGTTGTATGTTGAGAAATGAGGAAAAAGTAGTGCATTTTGATTTTTACTACTTTTTCTTAGCTCTCTAGTTTGTAGCCATCTTTTTCCCAATCAACATTTTTCTTGTCTAGTGAAGCTTCTTAGAAACAATTCTTTTGGTTCAGAAGTGTTTTTCCTCTTCGTTGAAAATTAAATAAATTCTTCCTGTGTCAACTTATTCTAATCTACATTTTAGTTTCCACCAATTATCCACAACTAACTTGCATCATCACACAGAGAATAGGATTTAACTGAACAGAAATATCAGCAGATTCTTGATATTTGAAATAAGGCATCACAGAAATTTAACACATGAAATGGAGTCATGAATATAATTACATTTAAAGTTCTATGACTTCTTGTTGCCATGTTCATAAAAAGATCACCATCATTTTGGTGCTGTCTAGGTATTGAGGTTCAAAAATCATTCTCCTGAGATACAAATATTTACAAGACTAAGATTTTTTTTGCCTGTAGATAAATTTAAACTTGCAAACTTTGTTCCAACAAGAGATACTAGGCTGAAATCTTTGAAGAGGTAAGTAGTATTTTCATTAAGGATAAGTTGCCTTCTGATGCTTTTAACAGAATTAATTAAATCTCTGATTGAAGATTTTAATTGACAAAAGGCTGATTTAAATACTTGCTCTGTTTTGTAGGGAAGGCTCCAGGCTGTGACTGCTCTGCGGGCAGCGTGGTTGTGTACAGTCAAACAAACAGCCTGTGACACTGACACATCACTCATGTGGCAGCTCCATTCTGGATGAGGTGATTGATTGCAGTCCCCTTTCGAGGGATACCATGGATAGATGCAGTGTGGCTGCAGCCAGGCAGATTAAAAAACAAATAAAATAAAAGGTAGCTTTAAAAATTTCCCCTTTTAAAAAGTGTAGACTGTGACTTACTGGTTAAAATCTGACAGAATGATCAACACTTGATACACCCATCCTTGGGAGAAAATTTTATGAAGACAGTGGTGGGATACTTTATATTTTCATATGTTTTGCTGTTTCCAAAGTTTTCTGTGAATCTGTTCCTTATTGGCCTGTGTACCAAAATGTTACATGGTATCACTGCTTTTCTTTCCCCCTTTGGCTGATATTTCTCTTCTCCTGGAAGGAATGGAGATGCATACATGTTAAACACTGAGGATAAATCCATTTCTAATGTATGCCACACAATTACATTAACAGTTTCTCCGAACAGAAAGAGATGGTGCTGTCAAGTGTCAGGCAAACCTGGTAAAGGGATGGTGCTGTCAAGTGTCAGGCAAACCTGTTCCTGCTCCCCCAAGCACCAGGGGCAGAGGTTACAGCACCAAGCAGCTGTGCAGTTGTTTGCCTGTAGAAGTCTGATGGACTGCATGATACTGCAAGTGATACATATCTAAACCAAAAGAGAAATCACTTAGCATTACCTTAATTGCAATCATTTGTATGGTTAAAGAAATAAGTTGCTTCCTTAAGACTTCAGGCTGCAGTGTTTAACTTTGGGCAGACTGTGTGGGCATTTTGTAAGGACACAGGCTCCAGACCAGTCAAAAAATTGAGTGTGATATCCAGTGAAGGAATTGTCATACTCTGAATTAAAACATTTCAGCGAACAAAGGAAAATACTAATTGTGCTCTCATCCGAAACTAAAGTCTAATGTGAATATGCTTCTAATTGTTTGGATCACAAGGTGTTGCTGGTACAAAAGGTAGCTGGGAAGGAAGTATTTGTGCTTAAAGGCATCGGAGAAACACAGAGTCACAGAATGAAAAGGTAGAACAAAGAGATGGTGGGGAGCAAGGGACGAGGCAAGGTTTCTTTTGCTTAGTTTCCCTTCCTTTTCTACTTAAAAATTTGTGCTACAACACAACTCCCTGCTACAACAGGGAGACAGCAAATGGTTAACAGCCAAAGACAAAACCCACTGTGACCGTCAGGTCTCTGTGCAATCATCAGCAGAACTAGCTATTCTAGCCAATTTAATAGCTTGAAAATGAACTCATTAGTGGTCTTTTATCAGTGGAAAAAAGTCTATTAAATCCGGATGTGTGAAGAAGCAGTACGGAGGCTCATTTCCATCCCACTTGTGACCTGAACAAATCAGAGAAATGCTTTTCAAGGAACAGGGTCAGGCTTGACTGCAATAAGATATTTTCAATGCACAGCACCCAACTTGTATCTTTCCTTCAAGTTTCTGATGCAGTTAATTTTAATTTACAGTCTATTTGTCGCTCCCCACATCTCTCCCTCTCACCTCCTTCCTGGTACCACTGTCATCCATAAACATGCGGGCTGTTTATACTTTATAAAGAGAAAGTGTACCACAGTCTGTTGGATTTTGTGATAAACCTGCCCAGTGATGGCCCTCTGACAGCTCTGGACTTCACTTCTCACTGGCTGAGGGAGTAAGTAAAGATTCAGGTTCTCATCTGGAAGGTAAAGGCTGCAGGGAATGATGCTGATTTAAATCAGTTTATGATCTAGCCAGAGCTAGCCAGAGCATCAGCCAGAGCTGTGGGCAGAGGCAAAACTTAGTCCAGCCTTCTTTCTGCCCCCTTGGCAAGCAGGAAACCAAGTATGAAGTGTATGAGATGTACTTCCCACAAGAGAGGCAAAAGCACTCTTTCTTCAGGATACTGACATTGTTCTGGAATTGTCTGAAAATTATCTGTGATGAGCTTTGCTACAGTTTTTCCTCTGGTGTGATGCACAATGTTAAGGCCTAAGGAATCTGAGACTAAAGTATACATAGCCCTACAAAGGTGGCTTATCTGTGGGATGATGATAACAGCCCACAATGAGTTTAAATCCTATAGCCTCTTGAAGAGACAAGCATTTAAGGACTGTCATTGACAGAAATATTCAAAAACCATCTCACGTCTTGTCATGAATGAGTTAATTATCTTTATAGGACTAAATCTAAAAACAACTGCTTCAAATACCTCTGAAAAACTGCATTTCCACAAGGAGTGATACTGTTGTTCCTGGAGAGCTGTAGCTTTCCCTGCATACATTGTGGAATAGCACTGTCTTCAACACTCTGTGGGAAAGGCTTTTATTTCACTTTTTGCTTGAAATTATTTGGTCAAAAGTTAAACTCATAATGGAATTAATTATTTTTTTAAATTTAATTCCAGACATTTTATGCACATGTATTTAAACTTACTTTACTTAATAATATACTAGGATTACTTAATGGCCTCTCATCCTGCCCTGAAACATAACCCTATTATTCCAGTCTTAGCTCACTTATGAATAGAAAATCCCAGCTATGATAAATTCCTTTAAAATGATGCTGGGAATTTACAGTGAGTCTGTGGGCTAGTTTGAGACCACCAAACTCATTTACTGCTGTCTGTTAAGCCAAGCATGAATCACATATCTCTGGGGTGGAAATTCACTTTATTAACCCCCTGGGTCACCCAGCTACCAAGGCAACGGCTTTCTGCAATGAGTAACTCCATAACTAAAGCATCAGCCACATGAAACCCAAATCCCTTGATTAGAACAGGGGCTGGTAAACCTCAAACCGGGCACATAAATACTTTCCAGAAGTTTGTTTAGCTCTTAGCAGAAGCTGTTCTCCTTCACTTGGTTTGAAAAGAACAAAATTGAAAATTGTTTCCCAGCCTGCTTTGCCAGCCCGGAGCCTGCCTGATAACTTGATTCACGTCTCGGTCTCACAGCACTCTGCAACAATTCTCCTGTCATTGCTTTGTGTGCTCCTTCTTGCATGCCCTGGTCCTGGGGGATGCCCATCAGTCCAGGATATCTGGCCACGTTATTAGCTTGTCTTGTAGATTCTGGGAGAGAGCCTATCATGCATTTTATTGTGTAGCAGAAGATGAGACCCAGGGGATTCTTTATCCCATGCAGTCCAAACTTAAATAAATTTGGAATTAAGACTAAGTATTTATTTAATGTTCTAAGGTAAGCAGAAATCTCCTTTACCTAGGGAAAGTGTTCCACCCTATTAGGACTTCATAAGGCTGGTTTAATTGCTGGATCTCTCTCAAAGGCATAAAAAAGGTCATAGAATTACAAGAATATGGTAACCAGGAAAATTCTGTTTAACAGTTAACTTTCATTCTGATTTAAGGTGTTAAGATTTGTGTCCTTGTGCAGAAGTAGATGTCCTGCAACACAGGCAAAGCACCCTTGGACAGGTACCATTATTACAGAGCATTGCTCAATCTGCTTTCTCACTGAAGCTTTTGACATGCTGTAAATTTGTTTGCAAAATTCCACTGTGCTTTACTTAGCACATCTATAGACCGGTAGGCATGTGCATTTGTTGCTGAGAAGTAATTTTATGTTATCTGTACCCCCATTTTTATGTTTCAGTCTTTCTCCACACGTGGCTGGGAATGTTAAACTCTCACAAAGCAAGGGGAGGGAGCCATTTAAATAACATGCATACAGATAACATGCTGGCTTTTATTCTTTGTTCTCACAAAGTATGTACTGTACAAGAAAGGAATATGGTCACCTATCCCCTTACTGGAAAAACTGTCATTCCTAATTCATTTACACAGGGTGCTTAAGATGCCTTGAGCAAACTAAAATAGCTTTAAAGGAAAATTAATCTAGTTTGACTGGAGAAAACTAGTAATTTTTCTGGAAGTGTAACACATTTGTTAAAGAAAGAGGTTCTGCTGCTTTGTGCAGGACTCAACAAAACCTTTTTTCATGCTTTTCCCTCCCCATGGTGCATGACTGACAGCACAGGCAGCACCAAGCACCACCCAAGCCACAGTGACAGGCTGGATGCTCTTGATGCTCGTTTTGGATCTGGGCTGACTGGGGCCATGCAAGGTGCCAGGTCCTTGCCCATTGTCATGAGGGACACCTGAGCCACCCAGCCCAAGGGTGACAGGGCAGTGGCACCAGCTTTGGATGCCTCCCAGTAATCAGACTGGGAGAAATGAAGGAGCAGGAGCTCTCTGCTCCCAGGAGGGAGGACCTGTCTGGCAGGGTGGCAGAACTGCTCAGAGTGAGCTTCCCAGGCTGGTTCCACAGACTTTGCCTGTGGCCCTGCCTGAGCCAGGCAGGTTGAACCTAGAAGGGCAGAGAAACTTCTCTGCTCCAGAGTTGTGGAATAGTGTGTGTTGGGTGAGGAAAACTTCTCAGTTGTGTCTGCTTTTCTGCTCACATCTCAAGGAGCCCCATTTCTGTGTCTGTTTTTGTTGAAGGATTTTGACTTTGCTGCTCTGTGAAAAGGGACCCAAAACAATGTTTTTTCTTAGGGCACTAGTGGAAGTACTTTGTAGAAATTAACACACTATTTTCCATTAAACTCACCAATTTACTTTTTTTTTAAAGGAGAGAAACAAAATACTGACATGTTCTTCTAACATGTACAGCTCTCTGTCAGTGTGGTGGCAATGTTCGTGTGCTGTTCCTCCAAAAAAAACAGATTAATTAATGGCTAATATATCAAAGTAGCAACCCTTCTTTATGTTGGATGAATGCTTTAAAGAAAAATACAACTGTCTTTCTAATGGCTGTATTATGGTATTTAATGATGTTGTATAATGGCAATATCACCATCTGTAGAGTATTTTTATCATAGAATCATGGAATGCTTTGGGTTGGAAGGGAACTAAAGATTATCCAGTTCCAAGCCCCTTGCCATGGTCAGGGACACATTCCACTAGAATGGGATAATTTTTAAAAGCACAGAGTGTTTTTAAGGGCTGATTTCTGTCCTTTGTATTCATGGACTTGTTCTTAAAGGTCTTTTCCAACTTTAATGAATCTGTGTTTCTATGGAAAATACTTGGACTTTTCTCCTGGAAATGTATTCCAGAGAAAAGTTAGGGGCACAGTCAATTTTAAAATTACAACTGTGCCTAACAAAAAACAACCAACCAACCAAATCCCAAGATGTATGATTGGGGTTTTGTTGAAAAAATAGAATTACAAGCTCCCATGATTTCTCATGGAAAAAACTTGAGATGTTCCACTGGTTGTAAATAAAACATTTTAGAAATAAGGTGAACAGACTTCAGTTTTTATTTATGGACTACAAAAATATTCCAAAATTTTGTCCTGGGTCAATGAAGAAATATTATTTGGAAAATGTTAAGGTAAAAGCCGTTTGGAAAAATATATATATATATAATTTATGCATTTACATTTTTTAAAAAACAACCTGTACTTTGTATAGGTAGCATCTCTTAATTTTCTTTATAGCTCTGCAAATCACCTTCCCATAGAACATGTTATGTATATTCAGAGCTAGGCATTGCTGCATAGCTAAAATATTTACTGTGGTACCTCACCCTGAAAATACATTAAGTGAACCCTCACAGATGTCCATGCCAGTACTTATCCCTGTAATGTCTCATGTGCAAACATAACTATTCTGTGTATGCTAAAATAGCTGCACTGGTTGCACAGCACCTGTCCTGCAGGTTAGTGTGTGGTACACAGCAGCAACATGAAAATGAATATATTTGTTACACCCCAGCAACATGAAATGGATATCTTCTAGGCAGGAGTCTTTCTGGGTTCTGATTTGAAATCTCTAAGATAACCATGTTTATACATCATGGTTTTTAGAGCATGAGGCTGTTAAAGAAACACATAGGTCACAGGCTGGCATGGTCATCCAAAAGGTCACGTCCCTATATTTAGATTACTGATGTTGTATGCAACCCAGCACTACTTTAAAGTGGTTTATATTAGTGGTTTATATTTATTATTAGGCGTGTTTATATTTTATTGTTTTATTAGAATCTCATTATTACAGTAGTAAATTAGATTCAAATGCTTTTTCTCTGCTCCCTGTTCTGCTGACCAACTGCACCAGAACTGCAGTTCAGGACATGCTTAAAAAAACATACCTTTTGTTATGCTTTGATGGGTAGTGAGGAAAAAGAGTTTGTCTGATGAGATGGGACCTGAACTGTTGCAAAAATACCCAAACAATGGTGATTTCTACCTCCTTAAAAAAAAAAAAAAAGTGCATCTCATTAGTCCTCTGCTGTCATTTCCTGCAGGTTATCAGCTTTAGAGAACTCCTTTGAAGTGTCATATAGCTGGTTTTAAAATAGGAAGAAATTATCTTGGAACTTTTGAAGAATATTGGCATTTTTCCTTTAATAAATTAGAAGCTGAAAGAAGACAATAGAAAAAAAAAAGTGTCTTGTCTCGCCTCCCTGCTCCATCAGAACGCTGTCCTTTAGGCAAGATCTTTCAGGGATACACTGTCTCCTGACTGTTATGGCTTATACCATAGAGAAATACCTATGAAAAGCTGAGGAAAGCAATGTTGTTCCACCAGTCTGCAAACTACTGTAAGTATTTATATGGTCATGTAAAGATTCCGAAATAAATTACAATGATACTGAAAAGATGACAGTAGTATCTGATAATGACTTATATTTCTGAGACCCCAATGTCAAAATTTTCTTGTTCAGACAGATGAATTTCATGAAACTGTTATAGACAGACAGAGAAAATATAGTAGCTGTAACTCTTGTGTTGCTCCTGTCTAATAAGAGTGAGCTTTGGCAAAGTGATTGCATGATTATTTTGATTTAAAGGAAAGAAAGGTCATATTTTTCCTGAATAGAATTGTGTCTATGGAGGGACATATTATGTAATGCTGCCTGCATTTAAGGACCAAAAGGGTCTTAAGATAGTACTGATTTAATCTGATGAGTAGGTTTTCTGTTGCAGCCATTTTTAATTGGAGTGATCACTACAGCACTGAATGTTCTCCTTATTCCTGAAAATTATTCTGGCATAATTGGTTCACTCTGACTTCAGCCTGCCTTTTTATAGGCACCGTGAGTCCTGGGCAGCAGAGTCTGAGAGGTGGGAAGTGAAACATGCTCACAAACATGTACCAGAGGAATGCACAAAGCACAAACATTAAAACATGGGTGAGTGACAGGAAACTGCTCAGGCACCATTTGAGCTGCATCTTTCAGCGTCAGAGTCCAGCTGGTAAAAAACACACCAGGGAGGACCCATCTTAGAGCTGCTGCTGTTTCTGCTGCTGCTGTTGGCCACAAACAGGGGCAAGCATAGCACAGCTTTGGGGCAACTGCAATTCAGGAACAGTAACTGAGACTCCAAGGTTGCTGTCTCCAAAATTGTTTTTCCCTTGCTCGAGTGGGACACATCAGCTTTCAGCTGACTAAAAATCACTCGAGTACCTCACCTGTTCATTCCTTATTGTGCTTTATGTTTCTATTCTGTGTTTCCCACCAGACAATGTCATGGAATCTCTCGGAAGGACCAATATAAATAAGTTTTTCCCCATGACTGGAATCCCTCCAGCAGTTTGTAAAGTGCAAGAACTAAACGAAGTATGCTTCACTTTCTGTCAGGTCTTTGTTCCATTTATTCTCTTGGCTTTCCTTCTCAGTTAACTTTTAACAAGAGGGAACTCTTTTGAACAAGCCCCTGTTCATTCATTTTAGTACTTTCATGTATCTCCTGATGCTCACTTTGGACAGGAAGCCTAAAGATATTTCATTAATGAAGCATGTGAAAATGAACCAAGTGGACAAAGTTATTAATTTATTTTCATGTTTCTTGGGTATCATGGTTGTGCAAATGAGTTTGGCAGATTAAGAGTTCATTTTAACCTTACACCAAATGAACTGAATGAACCTGGAAATCAAAGTATTTAGCAGCCTCTGTAGCACACACAGCTCACACCTGTCTGCTGGGAGTTGAGAGCAACCTAAGAAGCTGGGTTTGGGCTCACCAAGCACAAGCCACAAATGCTCATCTGAGTGGGGAATACTCAGGTGCAATAGAAGAGTGTCTGTAACCTCAGATACACAACTGTTAGCAAGCAGCTTGTCATAGTAACATTTGAACTGATCTCTTGGTGTACACAGCACAGAGGAAAGCTCCAGTAATAGTCCTTTGTGGTGTAAAAGGGGATGCATACATGAGAAGTATTGGTCTTGTAAATGAGACTGAGATTTTTGAGTACTGTTTTTACTGTGAAAACCAGGAGTGGCCACACCAGCAGAGGCATGTGGAGCTCAGTCCTGTGTCTTTGACAATGGGCATGAGGGCAGAGCACTGCTGCTCTGAACAGTCTCTCACCAGCAGCTGAAGCATTTATTGAGCTCCACATAGTGGTTTCCACTGCAGGAATAACAGAGAAAAAAGAGATGTTGGGTAAATTACTTGATTAGAGTACAGAAATTTTCCACCTGAAGACTATTTTGTATGATAGCATAAAACCAGAGTCCATTGATTTCAGAGGACTTTGGAGTTTACTGTATATGAGGTATTCTTTCCAGAGCTGCCTCGGTTTCACCTGATTTATGTGCCCATTCCTGTAAGTGCTAAATGTCCTTCAGTCATTGTTAATTGAGTCTGAGTCAGTCACCCACCACCAGAAGTATTTAGCTGCTAATCTCAGTCCCTGTGATCACTATTTTTTTATTATTATTCACTGTATGTTTCATTTCTTTGCCTGGATTCAGTTTTAAAAAACTTAATGTTCTGTTCCTCCCATCCTACCTCCTGAGAGACACAAAGTGTCTCAGCATCTCATTCTTCTACATTACACATTACTTTTAGAGCACTGATCAGACCTGCAGATCTTCCCTTACCTAGAAAGCTGTTCCTATTTAAAAATATTTCTGGGTACTGTTTTCTACCTCTTAAATGTAGCTAATATTCCATTTTCAGTTGGTATCTACTAGTGTATTTCATTTGCCTTAAATGCTTCAGTACAGGTCTCTATTCCCCTCTTACTATGGGTTATCATTTATTGAGCTTAAATCAGCTTAGATGCTTAGATAGATAGATAGATAGATAGATAGATATAGATGATATATTCTGCTTCCTACATTTAATATAATGTGTTGCCATGGAGATAAGTTCTTCTCTATCTGACAAGTGGCACATAAGCCAAAGAAGGTATTGCCAAAATAGTTCAAAGATTGCAAATGTGATATTAAAAAAACCTTTTTGCCACTCAGCGAAATTATTTATTTTGCTACTCTTTTTGCTGTTCTGTTCTGTCTGTTTTCTCCTGAACCAGCTTTAACATCTCCATTCCTACTAACAGGACTGACAGGCATGTCCTATTACCATCTTTCCCAGTTTTGCTCCATGAGCTGGATTACATGTTACTGAACAATGGAACTGGCTCCCTTGTCTTGCTCTCTGCTCCCATTACTTCATCAGAGATCCATCAGTAAAGGGTTTTTTTGATCCTACACGTAGCATTTCACTGCAGGTATTGCAGCACTGTGGGAAATGTACCAGCTGGGATAACTGACAAGCTCCTCTCCTGGGGTTTATAGACTTAACATTTTACTTTGTCCTTGGTACTTCTCCAGAGCTCTTTGCCACTGTGTGAGTAACTCTACTGGATTGGCCATTTAGGGTTTTGTTCTTGGGATTTTCTCACTTAATTGGTTAGATGCATTTAACAATCCATTTTAAATACTTGTCAGGGCAGAGCTGGGCAATTTCTACCCTGTGTGTGTTCAGACAGACACTGAAACACCAGAATAAACTTGCATCTCTTACCTTGTTAACACCCTCGTGAGCGCTGCCACTTAACCCCTCACAGGCAGTGAGGGCTGTGCACTCACACAGAACAGAACAAGGTCATCTCTGCAGTGGAAATGGCATGAAGAGCAGCAGTGCTGCATGGAGCTTTTCCAGAGAAAGAAGAGAAAAACTGTGCTGACCCTGAAAACTTTCCACTGAGCCTCATCCTGAAAGAGACATTTTCTGAGATTATAAGTAATTCATTTTTACTTTGCAAAAAGCTCCTGTGCAGAGGGCTGTGCCTTATTAACCAATCACTACTTTCCACCTTTGGTGTATGCATATCAGCACAATTTGTTTCCAAAATGAACTGACTACCTTTCATGTCTGTGATGTAAATGACAACTGTCTTAAGAAAAATTCTGGCTGGCAAGAAAAGACATGGTAGAGTTTTCATAGTAAATCCCCTCCTGCTCTGCTAGGAAAACTCATTGCATTCTTTATTGCATATCAATTTAAATTTGGAAGGCAAGTAGTTACGAGTTAGAGCATTTCACTTACTGAACTCTATGACATTCTCCAGGTTTCCCTAAGTCTGCTTTCTTCAACCTTTATCTACTGGAGGACAAGTTAATTGCCCTAATTTAGAATCCTTTGCAAGGACGCAGTTCTGTCTGAGTTCTAGAGGAAAATATCAGGCAATCTAAGCCCCACAGCAGTCCCTGGTATATTTTTGACAAAGAAGTTGATGTCATACAATCTTCATGATGTAGCAATAGCTTTATTTCTGCTTGCAGAAAGCATAATGATAAAAACATATAAATGACATATTCCTTGTTACCTCTTACAGTAGGGCAGAAATGTTCTCTGTATAACTCTTCTGAATTTGGACATTATTTTCCTCCTTATTTGCATTAGCAGATAATCTGTTCTTTCACAGTTTAACAATAGCAATCAATATTATTTAAAAGGTTTCAATTTTTGTATCAAGAAGTTATGACTTTGAGAGAGCAGGATTGATTTTTTAGAGCCTTGCTAGCTAATAAGTATCATAATTTTCTTCTATTTTAAAGAAATTCCTTTCTGGTCCATCTAGGTACCAAAAAGCTTCAGTGAAACATTATTAGTGTTTAAGAGGAAGCACTGGGCATTTGTCAAGAGCTTTACTGCTAGCAAACTGCAGGGTTTTACCTCAAATTTCTGCAGACTGTGTATTTTAGTATTCACCCTGTGCTAAGAAAGTGATCTGGCAGCTAATTATCTGAATAACTTAATGTCAACTCCAGTGCATACTCAGTGAATATTCAGTATATCTGTTCTGAAGTGCCATAATTCAGAAAGGGACATAGACAGACCAGACTGGAGCAAACACAAAGCTGGAGGAAGACACCACACATGTACTTTCCCCTGTGCTTATAGTCAGCAGACTTCAGTTCACAGCAAGATTCAAGCTCATATTTTCTTTGTACTTTATAAAGAAACAAAGGGCTTGCATAATCAAAGTTCTCAGGAATGCAGGTGGAATTCAGCTTTTCTTCAGGGCATGGATATGCAGATCTGGGCTTACTTGTACAAGAAGAGGCAGCTTGGCCAGGTGCCCATTGTTAGTCACAGGAGAACTGAGACTTTCTTGCTGTCTCTGAGGTTACCATTTCCCCAGTAATACCCCAGGGGAGACTACATCTTCCTCAGTTAATGAGAACAAATGAAGCTGCCCAATCTTTTCTAGATCTCAGTCTTTCATTCTTTCTCTCTCTCTCTCTCTCTCTCTTGCACATTCATGCTCACTTTCTGGGAGCAGAGCAGGCATGCTTGACACTTTACCGATGGGAAAGAGGGCAAAAATCACCTTTGACTAAAATAACTTTTTAGGTAGGTTCCTAATGTGAAGTGTTGAGTGCTTGCATGTCAGATGATTGTCTTCTCCTAAGGGTTTCCGAAAGTGAGAACACAATCCTGAAGGGCCTGCCCAGTCACGTAGCACTTGCTCTTTTGTGTCTTACTGTTTGCTGATGACAGCAGAGGGATGGACTGACTTGGTGCTTTCACCAATACCATAGCCACGAGTCAGGATGACTTTCAGATGGTTAAAGCTGCTGGCAGGTTGCATATGTGGAGGGAGTCTCTTGGAGAGTGAGCAGGTGGACTTATCCATCGTTGTTTAAAGTTGGCTCAAGTCCTTTTGTAGAACCATTGCCATGATGTTATCCTGGGTAGCTTGGTAGCTTGAGGGCTGGACAGTCAGTGCATGTGATCCCTCCCAGGATTTATTTGCAGACCTTTGCTTGTTTATATCCACCTGCTTCCTTTTGGAAAAGTGGTTAGACTATAGGACTAGAGCCGTCACCACTCTGTCAGTGATGAATTACCAGGGTGCTTGTCATTCTCTCTGATCGTGCCATGAATGCATTATGCTCTTTAGCAGATGTTCTTTGATGCAAAACTTGCAAACTAGTTTGGGTAAAATTCTCATCTGAGACAGTTTAGTAAACATCTCTAGTCCCAGACTCAGGATTCAATCAAGTGTGGATTCTTCTGTTTTTAGCAAACAGTGCTGGAAAGCCTGGAACGCTTTCCTTCCACTAAGTCTGAATGTTCTTCATTAAATATCAAAATATCAGAAGGGACAAGTTTCTGTGAAAAGGTTTTCATCAGAAATGTTTGTCCTCGAGCTGTCCAAAGTAAGGTTGAGGTGTCCAGTGAGCCGCCAAAGCTTTGATTTGGGTCCTTGGCTTTGTTTTGGGCAGTCCTCCTGCCTGCTGCTGGTATTTAAGGTTTTCAGATTTTTGAAATTACTGGCAAGATCAATCAACACTGGAAGAAAATACCACCATAATTCTGCTGTACATTGTCAGTGCCTCAGTGTCCTTCATGCTCTTATAAACCACTTTTCCCAAATACCCCATCTTTGTCCAGAGTCTGTTGGATAGTAGGAGAATATTATATATCCCTCCTCACATCTTTGAAACATTTTCCATCATCAGCATCAAAGCAATCTTTTTGTGCATCTGAATCAGAACAAAATATTTCTCAGTCACCTTTCCTTCTATTTATGTAGGTTTTATTTTAACACTTGAGCAGCTATATTAAAACACTAATATAATGAATTAATCTTCTGCTTAAATTCATTAACCCTCTTTTATCTAATAGTGTTTTCTCATTTCTCTCTGTTTAAAAAATAATAATGATAAGCATTTTCTCCACTGTCTCAGGTGCAGCACTTATAAGAAAGGTTCTCACACATATCACAGAATCATAGAACAGTTTGGTTTGGAAGGAGCCTTAAAGATCAGCTAGTTCCAACTCCCCAGAAGCATCT
This sequence comes from Parus major, assembly GCF_001522545.3. Taxonomy (NCBI): domain Eukaryota; kingdom Metazoa; phylum Chordata; class Aves; order Passeriformes; family Paridae; genus Parus; species Parus major. The sequence goes on along the minus strand of NC_031769.1, from coordinate 10,510,615 downwards.
TCAACAAGACCAGGTTGCTCAGTGCCCCTTCCAGCCTGATTGTGGACACCTGCAGGGATGAGGCACCCGCCACCTCTCAGAGAGACCTGTTTCAGTTTCATCACTCTCATCATAATTTTTTTTTTCCTTACATCTAGCCAAAATTAACATTCTTTTAGTTTGAAAACAGTAGCCCTTGTCCTGTCATCTTCCTCATGAAGTGTGGCAAGGTAGTTGCAATTCCTAGAATATAAATATTTGAGGAATTTTATATGATAAAAAGACCAGTAAAGAGTTCTGGGGAGAGGTCAGTGTTGGCTAAACAGTGCAGGCAGATTCACCTCCACGCAGATCTGCAGGGATTACTCCTGTAGGGGTGATCTCCACAGGCAGCTTCTCGTGGTTTCTGTAGTCAAACTGCCAGCTCATATTGCTTCTGGCACTGCTTTGTTAAGAAAGAATTTTAAAAAATTGTGAGTTGAACTCAAAAAGGACTCCTGAATTTGTAAGGTAGTTGAGTACCAGGAGAGTGCAGCTCCTTTGGGAGCTGTGAGGCTTGGCTCTGGTGTGCAGGAGGAGGAACAGAACTGAGGTTATCAATACTCTCTTTGCCATCTGCAGCCATCCATAACATAATTTTAGCTACTAAGAGGCAAGCCTTGTCTCTCTCATACTACTTTCAGATCATTGTGGTTCTGTTGACTTTCCTTTCAAGTAGTGTGAAAGAAAAATTGCTGTATTAATAAGGAAATATTTTATTCTCTGTAATCACACAAGGAATGATAATATTTTAGAGTGACAGGGTAAGACAAAGAAGAGTAGTGTAGCTGAAAGTCAGACTCGAACATTTAGTAGAAAAATGGGTTTTGGGATGCATAGAATTTCTGTTTAGGCAAGTTCAAAGTAATTTTATGAATCGCTCACCCAGCTCAACTTTCTTTTTATATCTCGTTTTCCTTTTACAAGCTAAAAACAAATACAGAAAACATCAGTAACCTTGAAAAATGCATTAAGATTGAGCACAGGGTTCTTATTTTTCGAAAATTGAAACATCACTATATTTTTAAGATGACAGCTTTCAAGAAAATACAATATTAACTTTAAAAAAGACCATGTCTTAGTTCAGGAATTATATTAAATTAGGAATTTACTCAATGATATGCTCTGGAATACATTACAAAGAACTATTAAAAGACACCTACAAAAATGAAGTGCAGCATACCAAATTATTTAAAGCTCTGCATCTGTGTTGCTTTGTCTTTACAGGTTGTTAATTTTTAAGTTATAAACCAGAAAGAACCTACAGCCAAAGGCATTCATAATCATGGTAGATTGAAACATATGCTATTGGATTTTTGAGCACTTTTTTCTTTTTTTTATTACTTTTGTGTATGAATTGACATTTCCATCCCCAAGAACAGAAGTTTCAAACAAATACCTTAGTCCATAATAAAGCAGCTTTGTGCCAGCAGCAGATAGAACATGGCCTTTTGTACAGGAGGATCTGAGTTAGAAAAGTAGATCTAATTAATTGGCCCCAAAATTCAGAGGTGAGGGTAGCTGGCAGTTTGGTCAGACCTACTGATACCTCATCACATGATCATGATATTACTGAACCTCTGTGGTGCTTAGATATGAAGACAAACTTCACCTTCTGAAATGAGAACCGTGTACCTTCCCCTGAGGTTGTCCAGTTTCTGGGCAGGGGCTGAACCTGCCTGTCCTGCCTAAGGCACGAGGCACTCTGTTTCTGTGGACTGTCAGCACAAAATCCACATCTTTATGCCTTTTATGTCCCTGCTTATCCTGTCTGCAGGACATAGGAAAAACAGATTTTTCAAAACTCACCTTGTGCAATGCTTCCATTTCATTCTGATCGCCGCATGAAAATCCCTCTTTTTCCTGAACTTCATAAAACTTGAAGAATTGCTTGGGTTGATTTTCTTCTTTCCAAAAAAGGCTGAAATCCAGCCTTTCTTCCTATCTGAATGAGGGCTTAGGACATTCTCTCTAACTGAAAATTGTTTGCTAGTTACTGTTTTAGCCAGATAGAAACATAAGTTTCAGCCATAAATTCTTGCAGAGTGTTGCTACAAGTTACTGTCTAAGCATAAGCCATCACAATTTCGTTTCACTTCCAGGAACTTTTACATTTCCTCTTTCCAAAGCAATTCAGTGAAAAATGTGACAGTATCACAAGTACTGAGAGGCAGAGATCTGATAATTCAAGATGCAAATTGTTTCTGCTAAAATTTACTAAAGTATGGCTTTGATTGATGTCATGACTGAAAACTGACATGACTGATGGCATTTTGATGGTGCTGTGGAATGGAACGACCTAAGGCTTTAGATCATCCATCATGTGCAGATGCTTACTTTACTGCCAGGGTTCCCCCTCCTTAAAAAAGGGTTTGCCTGGATGGGTTAGAGTTGGAGCACCAGCATTCTCCATGCCATCCTGACTTAGAGAATTGAAGAAACTCAGCACTGCCTGGTCTGATGCTCTACCCAAGTTTTAAGTTTATTTTAGAATTTATCAAGAGAAATAAAATGTTGACACACAGGTGTTGCACACAGGTCCCCTCTTTTCTCAAACACCAGTTCTCTGCACCAGTGGAGATTACTCTGGCATTTAGAATTTACACGTGGTTTAGTCATGGCAGGATTGATTTCTGGACTCAGTGTTGATATTAGGTTTTGGACCTAAAAGTTTGAAGTTTCTTGTCTCCAACTGAATTTCTCCTGTAATTAGAGTATTTGTTTTACTGAGGAGCAAGGTGCTGGTAAGGGACCATCAGTGATGCTCCACTAGGGACCTTGCTGCTCATATTGATGCACATGTAGGGGCTTAGATGACTATGCTGATAGCCACAAGATAAGCAGGTAATATGAGAGTGCATAGATAAGACAATGTTTTTTGCACTGTTATTCTGCTATCTACTGTGTGTGATAAGTTGTGCAGTGCTATTTAATTCATACTTATTACATACAAGATTGATAGATGGTGGTTATAAATAGCCAAGTGCACTGACACAGCCAGTCTTAGATTAAGGAAAAAAAAAAGCCAAGGGGTTGTTAGGCACCCTGCAGGCCTTTTCAGTCCATTGGGACCATTTTCCTGACCAGATTATTGTGTGGTGCCTGACCATATACCCAGTTTAGCTGATCATATCCCTAGGAAGGGAGAACTCTCCTCTGAAGGTGCAAAGGGTGACCAAAGAGGTAACAGCTACACAGTAGAGGGGTTATTATTCTTATTTTAAAATAGAGACTAAGCTGAGACCTTTTCCCTTAGTTTGGGACATGTGGTGGCAGCTGTGAGAGGCAGGAGCTTGGGGATGAGTGTGATAGGGATGTGATGAGGGATGAGAGAGGGAAGAAATAGGGAGCCAAGTCTCAGATTGAGGACTTAAGCACATTGAAAAGGGACATAGGTTGGGATGGAGGAGAGGAGACTTGACAGCATGAAAGGAGAAGACAAATGTGCATTTTTATGACTCAGCTAGGTCCAAAATGTCTAAAGCCTAGCCTAAAAGCAATTTTCAAAAAGTATCTGTGTGATATTCCAGTTCAGTAATACTGGATGTCACCTGGGGGAAAGTTAAGATCACATGTTAAATTTTCATGCTGTCATAACTTGACTGTTATTCAAGAAATATTTTACCAAGGGGATTTGTATTTGGCTGAGTGACTCAACATGCCAGGTGACTGAAAGTACTTCAGTCACATCCTTTTCTCTAACATTGACTAGATGCAAGTTGCTCACTCTTTTATATACCATGTATACTTAAGAAAAAATATTTCTCTTTAATAAAAATATCCACTCTTTCTAAAAATAACTAAAAAAAACCAAAACAGTGTTGTATAAACTCAACAAGCTCAACATCTCACCTGATCAGAACATGTTCCTGCTTCATGGTATCAAAGCAAACATCTCATCAGGGTCCTCCTCTCATAACCTCCCTGTGGTATTGCCCATTCTCCATGCAGAGCCACCTTTTGCCCAGCAGAGTTTGATGACACTGTCCAGGTAACCCTGTAACAAGTATTGCCATAGGTAAAACAGACCATAGTACTGAGTTTTTAAGGCCTCAGGACTGAGGCTTGATAGGTTTACTCTATCTGAACTTCTACTGACTTGCCTGCAGCTTTTATTTCCCTGTTTTATCTGCGACAGCAAATTCTTTAATTGAACAGGTACCTTTGGCTAATTTTTTTTAAAATTTGTTTCACTTCATGTGGTACAACCTACAGCCTTTACAGATATCAGTAACAAGCAGTTATAGTAGAAGTATAGAATAAGAAGTAGCAGTTGTATAGAAATGTAGAATAAGATATTTATGGTTCTAACAGAGCAAGTTCATACAGAAAAATGCAGACTTTGAATGCTGGCAGATGACTTGAGGGATGGAAACAGGGTGGGCACAAATACATGCAGGCCTGAAGTGATAAGAGGCAGGGCACAGGTGAACACTGAGCCTCCCCATGGCTATAGACAGCTCAGAAGTGGGCAGTTAAAGAAATGCAGGCATGGAGATGGAAAAAAGTGGGTTTGGGGGTAACTCAGACAGCACAGAAGTAGTAGCTAACATATGCAAAAGTCATCTTGTAAGAAAACTTGGATGCGTGGAGCTGCAGACCTGTGAAAAATGAGCAATGATTCAAAAACATGTTACCAGGCATTTAAAAATAACCTGAGTGCATTCTGGAGTGAAGAAGAAGAAACTACATGGATATCATGCTAGTCCTAGTGCACGATGTCTAACAAAAATTGTGTGTCACAGCAAGGTGGAAATAAATTGGTTTGTTTTGCTTGTAGTCCTTTTTGAGTGATCCTGGCATATTCTGCCCTTAACATTGAAAACATAAATATTAAGAAGCTGGTTTGATTGAAGGTGATCTAGAGTTCTGTTCTGCTTCAGTGTTGCACTAGCTGGGAAAAAAGTCAGGTGAAACAAATGTTTGTTCAGTATTAATGAACAAAAATGTACCCTACCTTGGCATTAGACAACTAAACCTCAATGACAAATAGTTCCATATTTTTGTTCCTAGCACACCATCATACATCAACCACAGCTTTAAATTCCTGTGTTAGTCTTCATTATGCACGAAATGACACAGTTCTGTTGATAACTTTAATAAGGCAACAGAAATGAGAAATTTGGCATAGTTTTAAGTCAGAATGGGATTTCTAGCATCTAAACTGCGTTTGTTAAGATATCTTAGGATCTGAAAGAGCAGAACAGGCTATTAGTTTTTTGTTCTGGACACTAAATCATTACAGGTGTGAGATACTCCTGGTGTAGTTCTCAGTATCTGCTGTCTCTGGCACGTCTGAAATCTCCCCACACAGAGGTCTGCACACAGCTGGGCAGGCAGTGTGGCTTCAGCTGAACCGTGCACTAATCAGGCTTTCAAATGAAGATGGAGCATAATTAAAGTCAGTGTAAAATAACCCACAAGGCAGTAACACATTTCAACAGGCCGTAGCTCTTTTGACATTTATATGAAAAAAAAACATATTTTCTCCTCAGGGGTGCAAACCCCAAAGGTGTTTGATCTGACCTAACTGGGGAGGCTCATGACCTCCAAAGAGATGTGCCATGCCTTGCAGTATTCAGCTATAAGGCAAGAAAACGTGTTCATGTTTCTTCTGTTTCCCTGCCACAGACAGCAGCCTGGCTTGGGGCCTCGACTCCCATGCAGAGAACAGCAGCAGAAAATAATAATTCTGTTCTGCAGAAGCAGCAGTGCTTTGAATGTCACCTCACACATCAGCTACTTTTTTGCCTCTCATGCATGGAAGTACTTACATTTCCCAGAGTGGAAAACATTTTTTTGCCAGCTCTGTGAACTCATCTGTTTGAACCAAATGAGCTTTCAGGTGGTAAAGGTGTCTAAACAGTAGACAATAAAGGCAAGGCCACCCAGGAGTTTTCAGACCTCAGGTAGGACATTTCTCCAGCTTGGGTATGAGCAGAACAAAAATTATGGCCGGTTCAGGGCAGTTTCTCTTTCCTCCATGAATGCATAGTAATGGGATTCCTGCTGTCCCAGAGGAAAAAGGCTGGTTTGGGATAATTAGTGAACTGGTGTGTAGGTGTTTCAAAGGGTTACATCATGCTCCTCTGTTCCACCAGGTCTGGGTGTTCACTGTGACTGAGACAGCAAAAGAAAAAAATCAGTCCTTTGATTTAGAGGCAGAAGTTCTGCTGAGGCAGAAGTTACACTACTGTGAGCATAAATTCACTCATGATTATTTCTCCAAAATGAGAGTAATACAGTGGGTGCAGAAAAATACTTGTGGTCAGGATGAAGCAAGTAGGTGTCCTGCACTAACAGAGCTTCCTGGTATTGGTCTGGTTGGTTTGGAGGATAAGTGGGACTTCATGAGTAAAACCCCTTCTGGGAGAGAGAGCCCCATCTGCCAAGGTCTGTATGAACTTCTATGGGGTGCAAACTATGAGCAGGGTGGAGGTGGACTATTCAAGACAAGCCCTTAAATAAACAGCAGAGGCACTGGGTCAGTCCGTTTGCACCTAAAATGTTCAGGGTGTCTGGAGGCTCAGTCATTTTCTCACTGTCCCAAGGTGATCAGCCACTACTTAATCCGTTTTCCCATCTCATCATCGTGTAAATGAATGTGGCATATTTCTCTGACACACTATGAGACTGCTAAGGCAAGTATTTTTGGCTTGACTAGATAAATATGCATGGATTTCAGATTCTAAACATACTTCAAATTTTATTTACAGAAGATACATAGAAAAAAATTGATGGACTGTAATCAGGAATGAATCAGAATGAATGAGAAGCCTGTTAAAATATAAAACAGCCAGGGTTGATATAGAAAGGTAAATAACTTGGTAATAATGCTACTCTGTCAGTATTTCTACATACTTTTCTTCTCAGGCATTCATAAATCTCTGATGAAAAAGAAATTATCTCAGAGTGAAGGAACAGTGGACAAAATTTGGTATAAAATTATTTAAGCATTGGTTTTAATTTGAAATATTACTAGTGTTTTCCACTGTTCCTTTGTTTGTCTTCAACAAAAAAAAAAGACGAATAGTTTTATAAAGCAACCCCGAGGAGGTAAAAATCTCTCATTTGAGCTCAGCTGTTCAAATTTAGACTCCTCTGAGCTGTGCATTTTCCCTCCCACTGTCATGCTGGGAGGCAGCAGGAGGGAAGGCTTGGAAGGAAGGGTCGTCTTGGCTGGCTCTGCTGCTCGCAGCCACGCACATGGGTCAGGGGCTTCGCTCGTACCTGACCTCTGAGCCTTTGGTTTCTGCTGAGAAAATGCTCCCAGCATCTGTGTGTCTGCTAATGGGCATCTGTGAGACTGGCAGTGTCCTGGGGGTGGTGTGCTATTCCACAGCCAGGCTGAGCTACAGCCCTCCAGGTGGGCATTCTCCTGCCTGTGCTGCTGGCAGGACACATCTGGGCAGCTGGGGCCAGCACTGCATGAGCACACGCAAGACTTGTACGGCTTGTGCGGAAATGCAGAATAGCAGTTGAAGCAAATGAAGAGGAAAAAAGGATGGAAATGGTGCATTAGGGCTTGAGTTTCAAAGGATAATGCTGTTATAGGGTACTAAATATAGGGTACTAAAGAGACAGATGGCATAGGCATGTTTTCAGATCTGTGTGTTCAACATATCCTGAACTAAAGGGGCATAACTGAAAGAGACACGGCTCAGTGGTGTGCACCTCTAGACACCAAAATGCCTTTTAAAAATTTGGCCTTCAGTATTTTACATCTGTATTGTGAAACTTTGACACCTCTAAACTTCTAAGAATTTCAGCCTTCATATTCTTTGCCTACCTTGGCGCTCCTGATATTTTATCATTGGTATAATTAAACAATAGGAAAACGAAATGTAGTTCTGTAATTGGAATACTATGATTTGATATTTTCTAAAGTAATTTTTAAGAATTGTAAGACTGTGCTGGACTTCATGGTCTGTAGTTCATCAAGAGCATTGAAATTACAGATAATGTTAATTAAATCAAATGCTTAGTGTCTTTTACAGGGAGTTTCAATGGGTTTGACTTTATTAAAATAAAAATGGATGGTTTTTGTTGTGACAAAGAAAGGGCAATAAATTAATGGTTATGTTTCTTGGCTCATTGAAGAGGTAGAAACTTGATATTGCATTGTTACTGCTGATTATTTCTGCAGTGAGAACATGTATCACTGTTCCTTTGAAGGAGTAAAGACAGATAAGAATTGATTCTAAAGATACCACCAAGAAAATCTTAGCCCATTGAGGGAGTGAAACAGTTCCAGAATAAACAAAAGAAATAGATTATTCTGTATAAATTGCTATGTGTTATAAAACTACTTCTGATAGCTGAATAACTGCTCAATACTATAAAGAGATGCTTAGAAAGTTTTTCAATACTTAACCAAAAGTCAACATTTTCACCTGATGTACAACTGCATCTGGCAATAATGTTCAAGCACTATGCAGAAAATCTATTGTTGTCCTACAAGCATATTAAGAACATCAATAAGAACAGTGAACACAGATAAGATTCAGTGAAATTTACACTATCCAAAATAAGCAGTGAATAATTCAGCAGAAATTAAGAGAAATGCCACCAGAAAGACAATTTCAACTTTAACTATATTTTCATGCTTTTTCTGTGATCAAGTTTAATACAATATTAGGAAGGTTTGGCAGTTGTGGAGGTGTCTTTGGAAAATTGTAGTTCTGTTTCTTATGGAAAACAAGGTTTTTACAGTGGACTATTTCTGGATATTACTTTATTAATTGGATTTTACTTTGTGCACTATATTAGTTCCATAAGTTTATCATTCTTCCCTGCACATCTGTGTTGCTGTGGGAGCTCTGAGAAAATGTGTAGAGGACTGCTGCTGGTTGTCATGTGGGGCTATGGTGGGACAGTATTTGGCTTTAGAAAAAAAGGAAATAATTCCAGAGATTCTTAGAGTTCAGGGTACATACCTCATAAGCTAAATAGCATAAAAATAATCAGACAAAGCAGTTTTACTGTGGAATAAGAGATCCCTAGGGTTGTTAAACAGGTTTTACCAGTTTATCTGTAATTACATGACTGAGCTGGCCGCTTAGGCTTAACAGCAGTTCTGAACCAAAACACAGTCCGTGGTTGCTGTCCCAGGATCCCTTCAGTGTTGGTGTGAAAGCAGAAGTGTGAAAGCTGCACATCACAGGCCACACTGTGGGAGAAGGTGACCTTTCAAAGCACTGAGTGGATGTGCCCTGCAGGGTAAGAGGTGAAGGTGTCACCCCAAGATTGCTGTGGGAAGTGATTCCCTTCCAAAGCCATACCCCCAGGCACATTTGTGTGTGCCCCTAAGGACCCACTCCCTTGCTGCCAAGGGCCTTAATTTGGTTGTAAAAGGATTACAGTGTGGTTTGGTAGCAGATTGTCAGTGTAGTGATGGCTATGCCTGTCATGGTGAGGATACCAGCCCCAGCTCCCTTCTGCTCTGGCAAAGGGGCTAGGGACCTCTTGAGAGGACAGGAGTGCAGTTTTCTTAAATTGTTGGTAATTCAGATAAAAATTCACCATAAGGGCCCTGAATACACAGCAGTGGCAGTGGTCAGGTTTGATACCTAAAGGCAGAAACATGCAGAGCTGTTTCAGATCCAGCCTTCTGAAAAGAAAACATCCTTTGCTGTGTCAGCTCTCAAATTTATTTTTCATTAAGTTCCCTCTTAATGCCCAGATTTTCAAATTCTTATACATTAATTTGAGATCCTCAGGCTTCAAAAGATGTGAGCAGTTTTGGATGTGCCCTGAATATCACCAGCTCTTACTAAATTAGTTAGAGCCAAAGTCATTATTTTGCAGGCAGTGTTTAGTTTTATGTGTCAGGATGTTGTATCCAGGTTTTGAAGATACTTTCTGGATTAACAGTGTCAGGTTTACCTGCTTTCATTTGCCCCCTCCAACACAGGTTCCTTGGATATTTATTTTTGTCATGATTACAGGAAGTAGAGGGAAATTGCATGTTTTCTATCTTGGCAAGTCTTGACACTTGTAATGGGAAATTAGTTGGGAAAGTAATGGGCATTTAAAACCCTGATAAACTATGAAAGAGAGTCTTTAATTTCTTCCTGTTTTTTAATATAGATCTATGGTGAAAATACTTAAATCACTATAATTTTCTTGTTCTGGAGCATAAAATGACATAAATAGAAATATCTTAATATCTAAGTGTAACAGATAAAATATCTAACAAGACCATTTTCTAGAACTAATGTATAAAAACTTCATTAAGAACTTCCTACAGATACATAACAAAATATCTTTGTTGTAGACTAAAATAATTCCATCCAAAGGGATGACTGTCATACCTTCCCAATACTTTTATCTCTCATTTTTACCAATTACAGTGTAGTATTCGGCCTGATCCTGGCAATTTAAGGCAAGGAGAACTTTTGCTGAAATCATGGCTTTCACAGCATAATTGCAATCTCTAATTGCATAAATGCAGCCTGTAATTTTGCACTGTTCACCTAGGCAAGTATAGTGACTAAAACATTTAGTTCCTAGTCACACAGCTGACATTTTCCAAGACATTTTTGGTGAAAGTATCTCTTTCCACAATAGTTTTTGACACAATGGGATCTTGATTACAGCTGTGATTACTGGCTGCTGTTGTAATGCACAGTAGTAATGACCTCACCTCTAAGAAAGGTCAAATGAAAAACTATCAGATAAAATAAATTAAAGGTGAAGAAGAGGTCTGAATTTGCTTGGAGAGTCATCATCTTTGGAGGGATATTTTCTTTCTTTTCTTTATTGTCAATCTCTCTTGGTTTTACCTGTACTATATGTGCAGTCTCATGTGACTTGGTGCTTATCCTATGAAATCAATAATCAGTCAAATTATGTGACACTTATCCTTAAGCCAGTATATTTTTTCATGTGTTCAGAATCAGTAAATATTATTCAAAACAATTTCTCCTTTTTCCTTGGTACATCGTTTACTGAAAATTATTCATATATATGCATCTCTGTGCATGAGGAAACAAATATAATTACACATTCTTTAGTTGTTTTACTACATAAGTTAGATTGCCATATATACAAGAGAGAAAAAAAAATAATTGAAAGATTAGCTCTGAACTGAGCAAAAGACCAAGGATTCTGTAATGACTGTTTTTTGGAAATGGGGCTTGTCAGATTCATAGTCATGATAATTACTCTAGTGTTCAGTGTTCTAACTAATATTAGTTTGAAATTGTGACATTCAGGGGGATTGCTTATGTTAATAAACACTGTCAGCATCTAGTGACCAATATTTCCATGCAACAGCACTTAAAATTTAAATAATCCAGATACAGAATAATCCATAAATTTAAAAGAAAAATAATAAAAAGCCTTAAAATTTAATATTTAGCCTGTTCTGCCTGCAGAGTTGTCTTGCTGAGTAGCTCATTTGAAACACAGCATATTACAGCACCCAGTCACAGCTTTTTACTTCTGCAATATCTTCCTTGAGGAGGTTTCAGAGTATTTTGCAAACGTAAGGGAAGTTCTCCTCGTTACCAGAGGCAGACAAGTGTCAAATCTATGGTACTAATTATGAAATCAACGTTTCATTTACATTTTTAGTCCCATTAGAAAGCAGAGTTGAAAGACACTTTCAGGCATTACACCTGCCTGTTGGTGACACTGACAAATAGAGGTTTTACAGTTAAATCATAATCTTTAAAAATGTTTTCCCATCTTCATTGTTCCTCAGGGAAGAGCTTACGTGAACAAGAGAAATACTAATACCAGAAGAGAACAGTTGAATACAGGCTGCATGCAAACTGAAAATACACTATTAAATAACCTGAAAAGATGGGTGGGAAAAAAAATGTTTTCGGTATTTTTTCTCATTACAAGTTTTAAGGAATTCTTTAATAGAGAGAGACAAATTTCTCATTCAAGGTAACATGATTTTTCTTGCACTCTCTGAACCAACTCTAGAGTGGTTCAGTAGATATTTCCCACATGGTCCAGAGCAGGATCTGAACCTCAGAACTGGCAGAAGCTGTCCCTTGGTTTAAAAGACTCTGAGGTGGCTAAGGACAGCAAAGCAAGGGTCTCGTTCTGCCTCCCTCCAGAGCCACATGCTCATGTCCTCTGGAGCCCCAGGCTCATTTGAAGCTGGCCTTTTGCAGTGTAAGTGGTGCAGGCACCGCCGCGTGCCAGCACGGCGTCCTTAATGGATGCGCCACAGAAAGAGAGTGACTCCATTAAACCCAAGTACAGCCTTTAAATTCCCTTTGGTCCTGAGCACTCACTTATCGCTATCTCACAGCATCCTACATCCAAATCAAACCTGCCAGCTGCTCCGAGCCCCAGCTGTATTTAATTTAGTTAGTTAAAGCGGCACCTCGACTTTTCCCTCCCAACCGCAGACAGGTTCCTTTCAAGCTATGCTGAGTGGGCGTTTTCGCTCCTGACATGAAAGGGCAGCCAATTTGTAAGGGGGTAAATTAAATTTAGGACACTTAGTTCATATGAGAGGAAGGAAAATCGAGCAGGGAAGTGAGACTGGGGTATAACATGTATAATGTGTCTTCAACACACTTGCAGAAACAGGAAAGAAATTAGATTAAAAACATTTTTTTAATAAATGGTAAAGCTGTGACTCTTTCCACAATAGGAAATTCTGTTTCTATTGCTAAGACTTCATGCGTTTTATAAATTCTCTTTTTTCACCAGAGAGAAAGAAAAATCATGTTTTCTTCTACCCCTGGAAATCCACCAAAGCCATAAACCAAAATATTTTACCATAAGTATGAGTGGTCTGAATTCAAATTTTTATGTGCTCAAGAGTTCCTTTATGATTTTGAGCAAGTCAACCAGGAGTTACCACTTAGAGTGTTCCACTCCTTCATCTGTGAAACACGGCTAGGTCGTTTTTCTTTCAGGTCTCCATTTATTGTCATCACTCAGGAACACTCTGAAGCATGGATAGACCATGGATATGTGCAGTATCTATCAAAATTAACTCTGAGGTCTTTCTTTTTTAGTCGGCCTGCTTGAATCCCCTTAATACCTCTCTTTATAGGGCTGTGACTCTGAAGCAGGAGGGTCACAGCTCTAAGGGACGGTTTAACTGTGGGGAAAAAAAATGAGGGTGGATATGTAGATGTTAGAAGATAGTGAATGATTGTTCAGCAGGAGGGCAGGCATATGCTGCATCCCTTAGGAACGGCAGCCAAGAGTCCTGCTGAAGTTTTACCATCTAAGATCTGTTCCCTGGAGAATGACACATTTGCAGAGAGTAGATGAGTGCAGCTTCTGCTTATGCAGTAGAGCAAGCCTGTCTTGGCACACAAACTTCCTGCATGATGGAGAGACCACTGTTGTGGAGGCTTTTGCATCACTAATTTTTTCTGGAAGCCCTGAAGTGAACTCCCCTAATTGAGATTCACGTGTACATTCTTCGTGTATGTGTTCCTCACAAACAGGAAATGTGTTCCCCTCGGTCAATTCAGAGTGAACACTCGGTTTTTATCTCTTTGAGAACAAGTTCATTCATATCCATTCTCCCATCCCATGCCTTCCTGCCCTGGAGCACTGACAGTCTCTAAAAGCAAAAAGGAAAGGTGTTCATGCTGGACGACTCTTCCTTGTCCTGTTAGACTGACAAAAAGGTAAAAATATGTCTTCCCAAAGGGAAGAGCAGATGGGCTGCTCAATTTTTTTCCTAAAGAAGGCAAAGGTGACCCTGAGATTAGCTCAGCTGGTCAGAGCATGGTATGAATAACACCAAGCTTGTGGGTTTGAACCCTGTATGGGCCATTTGCTTAAAATTTGGACTTGATGATCCTCATGGATCCACCTGTGAATATTCTGTGAACAAAAGGTCTCCTGGCAAAGCTCTGCTGACAGATCCATAGACACCACTGCTGAAGTATGAGTAACCAGGTCCTCTTGCATGGAGTCACCCATACAACCTTAGGAGATGATTCTTGTATTAAAACCTTACTGACTCTGCAAACCAAGTTGAATGGCAAACAGATTTTGTAACTTTTGCTGAATGAGGTCTGTTGTCTGTATTCCTATGGTTGTGTCCTGAATTTAACTGATTAGATTAGAGCTTCCCCCAGGACTTTGGGATAAACAGCTTTGTATTACTTAAAGTTCACAGAATTCAATCTGCTGGTTTGATATACGAGGTCAGGAAATATTAAAAAGATTATGCACACAAATACAGTATTTGATGCAGATTGTTCTTTTCCCCATGATTGGTTTGCCATGGTGTCTTGTAATTTATTCATGCAAGGGAGCTGTGATGGATGATGTAAATTATTTTGCTTTTCCCTTTTGACTTAAATAATAATTGCCAATATCGTTGTGGAATATGGAAATACGGGGAGAAAACATGGAAAAGTATTGAAAAGTCACTTTTTTTTTTAAGGTTACACCAATTATAAACATGAGTTCATTATTCAGAAATAACATGTTTCTAAAATTGAGTGAAAATGTCACCGTTTCAGAACATCACCTAAATACTGAGATGAGGTGCTGTCAGACACATTGAAATAAAAGATGATCAAATGGAGATACCTTTGTTGGGGTCTTTTTGAGCCAGTGGTCCTTTTTGCAACTTTAACTCACTGAAACAGATACAAAATTAATAGGTTCTGAAGATGAAAAAACAGGTTCTGGCATATCAGGATTTTGTAAAGCTGCCTCTTACCCATCTCTCTAGGGATGGAAGCTTAGACATAAAATTTGGAATCGGAAAATAAAATGCAAGACATCTGTAGTCAACTGAGCTGGACCTTGCAGAGATGCTTCCATCCCCAGTACAAATCACTGCATTTTTGTGAACCTACTCTTGTATTCACTGTTATCTTGATTTTAAAGAATTGATTTTTAGCAGAGTCCTATTTGATGTGTAAACTGTCCAGAAAGTTTACTAGAAAGATTGCAGGAGTGTCCACTCAGGCAGCAGTCTCTCATCCAGAGCTTGTCATCCAGGTCAGGGATGACCAGACTCACTGCCCTTATAGCAGGGAGTGGGACAAGGGAAGCACAAGGCCCTCAAGTGACTCAAGTGACCTCAATAAAGAGCAGCAAATCTGAATCCTCATCCTAATGCAGTATCCCATGCTGCAGACAGAAACCACACTGCTGCCTTTCTTTCTTCATTGTACCATGGAATTGGAACATTCCCAAAGCTCATCTTCCTTTTTGCTTTTCCTTTAGATAGTTTTATGGAAGATACCTATTTATAGGCCAAACATCTAATTTCAACTTTTAATGTTGAGATTTGCTTCATGAGACATGAGTCTCCCAAGGTCATGAAATTCTCACCCTTAATGCTCGCTGGATTCCACACTGCAGACAGCCCTCTGTGCAGCATGATGGAGTGGCTCTGCTCCTGCTCATGCAGAGTCACAAGGTGGGAGAAGGCTCACGGTGATGAGATGCTCGTGGTGAATGTGCCTTCCCAGAGCCCATTCCCTTGTCTCCTGCTTTCTGCTGTGACTGCCAGGTACCACTGGGGAGGAGGAACCTTTAACAGCATCATGCCTTTGTTGTTGTGGCCCCGTGATGAAAGGGGCTGGTCACTGGGTCACTGCAGGAAGTAACTTTCCCTGTTGGGATATTGTGCTTGGAGAGAGAGCTTTAGACTGCCCAAGAGGGTGGAATTCAAATAGGCTCTTTTTCCTGGAGAAGGCAATGCTTCAAGTGCACAAAAGGCAGCGGTGTGTCTGTATGAGAAACAGTTGTCTGCCAGCAGCACAAAAGGTATTGTTCCTGATGTTTCCCATGGAACAAAAGCACACGTCTGGGAATCACAGGATGTGGGGGAAAAAAACCAAACAAACAGAGGAGATAGCTAATGGGAAGTGGTAAAACCCTTCATATACTTTCTCTTCCTGTAATACCTAAATTCATTGCCTCAGATACAGAAAGTGCTCCTTCGGCCAAGTCAAAGATCATAAGTTCAAGTATGAAAAATAAAAAATCATTTGTTGTCTGGTTCTGCTGTGTAGTGGAAACATGGGGCTTTCAAATAAAAATCCATCAAAAACAGGTGAGCTAACAATGCATTAGAAAATGTGAGACCACATATTATTTGGGTAAACCTGTTCTTACACTGCTTTTGCAGATAATGTGCATGTGCTTTTACAGTAATAAGCATATCCCATGGATTTCTGTATTACCTGCAAAGCACTCGGGCTGATTAGGACCAAGTTTAATTTGGTCCTAATCAGCTCCAGGCAAGTGGACCGCGAAATTAGCTTGACACATTAATTTTATGTTTTATAGTAGAGAGACCTGCCCAATTTGCCTGACTATGCTAGACCAATTTTATGTCTCTCTATATACACATGAATTTATATATGTATTACACATATTTTATATATATATAAAGCATTTCATTTGTTTCAGACACGGGTGCCATGATGTAAGATGTCCCATTTTTTCTTCAGACCACAGGAAATCCCTCTTGGGCCTCACATTTAAAGCATCACACTTTCTTTTAGTTCCAGTCTGCTGATGGTGCTAATGTTTAGTGACAGTTACTCAGTACTAATGATCACCTTTGGGGATTTTCAGAGTGCTTGCCTTTTGCTGGTCATTGGTGAAATGTAATCAATAAATCTGCCAGCCAGGCTTTTCCTCTTGCCTTTCCTATTTGAATTAAATGAACATCTCAGTAACGGATTCATGATGGAGTCCCTGTGCTATTCAGAGCCATTCCATGTGCAAGTAATGCTGGTTTAACTGAAGTGTCTATGAAGTGTACCTTAACATTATAAATACAGACGTGTAATGCTCATACTAAGATTGTTCTTGGGTGTAATTCTTGCTTGGAAAAAAAGGAGGTAACTTAAAAATTGTTTAAAGATTTGTTCTATTTTGTTCTCACTTCTTTAGTGATGAAGTGTTCCTATCAGCTCTTCTCTTTCTAACTCACATCTGTATTGGCATGAAGGACTACTCCTTATTTTTCTTCTCTGACAAGTTGTTCCAAACAATATTTTTTTTCTTTTCAGTTTAAAGTGGTGCATTACTTATTTACTGTATTTTACATTCAGTAACTGCATTTAAACTTTTTTTACATTTTCATTTTTTCACTACACAAAAGCTCCTTGTGTTTTCTCTGTAGAGAACAGATATGTCATTATGTAATTTATTATCAATTAAGGGTTAATAATAGTGCATCTGAAAAAGTACATTGTTTATTTTAAACCACCTTCCTTAGTACAGTGACTTTATTTTCTACTTATGATTGTAAGAGTAATTTCTCTTGTCTTTCCATCTAATGTAGCATTCAAATACATGCTAAATATTTTCCGTGGAGTTGAGAGTACTGGGCCTTTGACCAGAGGTAGAGCAAGATCCTGCAAAGCAGTATGGTAAAATTCCATGGACAATTAAAGTTTTCTTCAAATTTTATGCTAGACAAACAACTTCTGGAAGATAGAGGTCTGTCTTCATGTGCTAAGAAGCAGTATAATTGCAGAGATGCTCAAACCATTGATTTGTCTACCTTCTGCTTTGCTTCACCAGTGGAAAAGCACAAAGTTTATGTCGTTCTGTAGCTCATTAAGCTTTTTTGAGGGATGACAATTTGAAGCTGAAATCTGTAACTAAATGGTTACAATAATTACAGTCTAAATGTGGTCAAGAATAGCTACATCTGAGGAAGTTGTGAATTAAGAAAAATGTGTCCTCTCATGGCAGTCGCCTGCTTATCTTGGTTGATTGCCTGCTACTTTCTGGGTAGCATCCTGAGCAACCAAAGAGAGTTGGCTCGAGCACTTGCTCTTCCTGTCAGTACCTTTTCCCTTGCAAGCCCTTGGAAAGCCTTTTTGTCTGAGAGCAACAGCAGAGGAGTGGGGGAGTCTCTGCCCTGGCTCAGCATCACCTGCAGACCACAAGGCTGGGGATCTGCTCTCTGGTGCAGCTCTGTGGCCAGGACACCTCTGCTGCTCAACGTGGGCTGCCAGTTCACTCCTGCTTCAGTAGCCTCATCCCTTACATTCCCTGAGATTGCTATAAATGTATTAGGAGTTTCTGTAAGTCTCAGTTACATCATATAAATGATTCACACTCTGCTTCAGTCCTAGCAGGATGAGGGTCAATTTTTTGCCAATTAAGAAAAGTAAATGCTATCAACTTGCAGATGAACTGCAGTTTCCTGGAATTTATGAGTTGTGATCACCAGGGAAAGGAAATAAAGCATGAGGGAGATGAAGGAGGACGAGCTTGCACTGTTTATGGTGTTCCAATCTGGTGGTGCCCCAACTCATACAAAGATTAATTAAATAATCTTGAAGATTTAATCCTACTTTGACATAATGTTCTTGTGAAAACAACTACTGTAATTCTGCCAATAAGAAAGTTTTAGATTGCACATCTTTTTGAAGAAGTTATCATAAACTTAATGCACTTCTCTTTAGCCGAAGGTTACCAAATACTGAACCTGGAAATGGTGTACATGTAATGAAATATTTCAGAAACCGAATTTGGGACTAGGCTATGAACATATGCACATATGAAATGTGCAACACCTACGTTTGTGTTCTGTATCAGTCCTCATATATGAGTTCTGTCATACGCATGTGAATAAGTAGCATATGGCTTTCAAAAAATACTCCTGTGGATGCTCTTAAAATACATCTCACAAGAAGTGATACCCCTCTCCTATGAAAAACTTGTATAGTTTTTCTTCCCAAGTGCACTCATATTTTAATCTTTTTTCATCAGCGTGTTTGCTGTCCAAACAGGTTATGTGGGGAGGGCACTCAGCCCCCAAAACAGCTGGGACAGCAGCTCACATGAACCCAAGACAGTGCTGCAATTTACAGTGAAGGGGAGCTTCAGTATCCATCAGGGCAAATGGATCCTGCAGGGATCAAACACCAGTATCAGTGGGGTTACATATTCTCAGCACCTCCTTCTTCTCCTGTGTATATAACATGGAGGAATTTCCCTACTCCATAAGGTTAGAAGAAAAAAGAGATGAGATTTTAAAAGCCCAGTGAGGAAAACATTGCTGAGATTATTCCCATTGATTCAACCTGTTGTGAAAATGTTAAGGAAACCATGATAACATCACTCTGAGATGATGAAACATGGCCAATTCTGATGCTCCTTTCTGCTCCCACAACTGCCTTCACCTTGGTTTGGCCATGCCAGTCAACTGGCAGAATGGCTGTCCTGTAATCTGAATCATAGTCCAGCTTAGAAACACCTCTAAGGGAAGGAGAGAGGTTGTATTTAACTCAAAGGTGTGATTAGAGCAGACTGGGACCAGCAGCACGAGGTAGGGACAGTGAGCCATGCATCAGGGAGAGGTGAGCATGGGGGAGCATCTGTGGGAAGGGCTTCAGCTGGGCTTGTCCCTGACACTCTCACCCTTTGAAAAGTTGATAAAAGAAACTATAATCACCAACTGATTTCTGCTTTGACATAAAAGTGTTTCTGTTTAACAATTACAATAAATTACGTGAACAGCAAGACTTCCAACCAGACCAAAATCCTTTGAGCAATGTAACACTGCTGTGTGTCAGGGAAGAGCTTTCTGTAGGTGGGACAGTGCAGAGCTGCTCCTCCACCAGCTTCTGCTCTGCAGCAGGCACACCAGCTCCAAAGAAACATATCCTTGGCAGCTCCAGGTGGATGTGTCCTCGGCACCACTGTCAGGAACCACAGGATCACAGAATCCCTGGGTTGGAAGAGACCTTCAAGATCATTGAGTCCAACCCATGCCCTAATACCTCAACTAAACCCTGGCACTGAGTGCCACATCCAGTCTTTTTTAAACACACCCAGGGATGGTGGCTCCACCACCTCCCCAGGCACACCATTCCAGTATTTTATCACTCTTCACCTGAAGAACTTTTTCTTAACATCCAACCTAAATTTCCCTTGGCACAGCTTAAGGCTGTGTCCTCTGGTTCTGTCTGTTTCTGCCTAGTGAAAGAGACCGGCCCCACCTGACTACACCCACCTCCTGCACCTGCCCACAGCCGCCTCTCAGGGAGTTGTAGAGAGTGATAAGGTCACCTCTGAGTCTCCTTTTCTCCAGGCTAAACCACCCCAGCTCCCTCAGCCATTCCTCACAGGGTTTGTGTTTCCAGCCCCTCACCAGCCTCGTTGCCTCCTCTGGACACGCTCAAGTGTCTCAATGTCCTTCCCAAACTGAGGGGGCCAAAAGGAAGGGAGATGCTGCTGGGCTTGTGATGTTTCTGAGCAATGAGGGGTACCTGCAGGAGGCTGGGCTGCAGGTGTGTGACAGGCAGGGCTGCTGTCCTCTGGGCTGTCATGTTTGGGTTTAGTTAAAGCGCAGCTGTGTTACCAGCATTTACAAGCCGGCAGAACGAGAGCAAACTCAGCCGCTCAAAGGAGTAAGCAGCATGTCCAGTAGAAAATACTGACCAGATCAAGCCCAGGGACTAAAAAATTCTCATTAAAAGGTTTTCATTTTTTATCACTTCCATTCAGCCCTGTCAGCCCAGTTTGATAACTAACACCATTGACATCAGCTGGGCAAAGATTATATGGGAATGCAGTGACTGATGGATTAGGCCATGACATGTGAGATGTATTTTCTATTTCCAGAACACTTTGCTTTGGTCTTTTTACAGATGACAATTATAGCATTTGTGCAGGCTGATAACACTACACTGCTGAAAATACTAAATTAAATATTTGCTCTGGGTTTTCTCCCCATTTTCAGTAATTGCATGCATGCCAACATATTTTGAATCCAGTCCAGCATTTTTTGCACTGTATAACTTGCAGATATGTAGCAATTATAAGCCATTAAAATGAAACTATTTATGAAATTCAGATGCCAATTTATAACAGAAATCAGTGCTTCAGTTATATTACTGAATTGACATTTATTATGTAATGATTAATTAGAACAGGCTTTCCTTCAAGCCATCCACCATTATGTAGGGCTACATTATGTCCCTAAAGGGTTACTGGAGGTTAAAATACTGTAAAGATGCCTACCTTGGGGAACCTCTGGGAGCCTGGGAATTTCAGGTGGGGTTTCCAGTATGGAAAATCCTTTCTGCAGAAAATGAAATCCGGCCATGGGTACAAGAAGTGCTTGAAGGAAGCTGGAACATTTTTCTGTAGAAAATGGCATAGAGGTGCTGTCCCTAAGGACATACAGGTGCTGACTGCTGTGGTTATCTGTTTAGAGGTGGGACATGACACAAAATATGCATAAGAAAATAATTTTCTATGAGGTGTTGCTGTTTAAACATGAGTGTTGCCTGTTTCTGTGTCAACATGTAGAGCATATTTCCATATGCTCTACAGTTCATTCACAGTTATGAATCCTGAGGCCATCTGCCCAGACCTTAATGGACAGATACAGGAGCTAAGAATGACTTGTCCTGTTTTGAGAGAGTATTCTGTATGAGACCTGACTTCATATGCCTGTGTTGTTAACAGAAAAGTCAGTTTCACTGTAATCTGACAGCCACAGAGAGAAAAACCTGTTATCTGCCCATCCTGGGAGGGCTGATAACACCAATCTTCATAGCATCTTAAAAACTGTGCTGAGGGATAAGGAGGGAAATTAACACACTTAGGAAAGGAAAATCACTGCTGCAAGTTATTAACATGTAAATCAGCTTTCATTAATGTGTTCTGCCAGGGCTTTAATCTAGAACCATCTCATTCCTATTGTCTGACCACATCTCTGGTGCCCAAAGTGACATGCAAAAGGGAAGGTTACTAAATCCAGCTTACTTTTTCTCATTTTCTTTTTTGGTATATAGTTTTTTTCATACAGAAACCCATCCCAGCCTGGAAATGAAGGCATGTAGCAACTTTTTTGTGCCTCAAATAAGCATCTAACTTTTTCTATGTTGTAAAATAAAACCAAAAGAAACTAAACCACAAAAACATGCTGTTAATGTGTTTGGATGAAAGCAAGGGGTTTCAGAGTTAAGTGCCTCGTGTCCTTTAATTCAACCCCATTTTGTCTAGAGATTGCATTCACTGTGTGATCATTTCCATCCCTGCAATCCCAAACACAATGGGGTGAATTAAGATTGCAGGAGAAGTATTAAGTACTTGTTGCTGTGGGTGCTGTCAGACAATCTGGCTGTGTAATAAGTTTCTGAAAAAAGAGACTTAAACTGCTGAGAAAAGTCAGAGCTTGGTAGTCCCCGGGGGGTCCAGTGTGCTGCTTAAGACCAAAAAATTTAATATGAACAACTGACAAAATACTACAGCATTGCCCTATTTCTACCCTTTTTTCCCTTGAATTGCATCTTTCATATCGCCATCCCTCAAGCAACAGAAGTGTGAAGTGAATATTTTATACATGTCCTTATACACAAAAAATTACATACATAATACATTACAGATACTTTTACTTCCATACATAATACCCCACGTGGTGATTTCTTTTCCAGAAAAGGACTTGTGAGAAAATGGCAAGTCTATTCTGGGTTGTGACTGTAGGCAACATGTTACTAAACCTCTTGCCATCACAAATTGAATGTAAAAGAAGCTGTGCACCAGTTCCCCATAATAAAATGCATTGTTGGTTTTGGGGTTTTTAAATAACTCTCACATGTAATTTGTTATTTCTGGAGTTGTTGACAGCAGTTGCAAGGGCTGCAAAAGCTCCATGATCAATTCTGGGTTGCTGACATAAGGAAACCAGCAGTGGATGTGGTTCATCAGAGATCACAGTGGTCCTGTTCTAACCAAAACTGGGTGCTTCCAGCCTGCAACACATGCCAGAACATTTGCCTGATTAGATATTCCTATGGGCTTCAAAGGGACTGAGAATGACCCTGATGTCTCTGAAGATCTCTGTCAAGAGATTTCTTTTCCATAATCATGGATATCATAACATTGGAGATGTGGGGATTCATGGTGGATGTGAAAGTGGCCATGAGAGCTCCAAGATGTGGAGAACAAAGCAAGGCTATATGTAGCCCAGAGGAGACACCCTGTAGGCTGGTTGGAAGGGAGCACTGCTGGAAACAGCACAAAACCTTCATGCAGCTGTTCCCAAAGTCTGTCTCCTCAATATGTTTTTACAACCTGAAGCAATAGCTGGAATTTCAGCATGTACCAGTCACCCAGAAGTCCTGCCACAGTCTCAGAAAATCAGACTGCAAGTCTGATGTCAAATTTATTATTATTTTTAGCATGAGGCATAGTTTGAGTTCCCTCTAGCCTTGAGACTCATTTGTGTGACTTTGGATACTGAGGCATGGGGAGATTAAGTGACTTTGTCAGTGACTTTCATTATTCAGGTGGGTCTTTCATTACTTTCATTACTGTGGTAGGTCTAGGAATTAGACCTTGATGTTGGGCATTCAGAGGAGTACTTTTCTCCCCTAATAACTGAGTGGTAATACACTGCATTCTTATTTGGAAGAATCACATTTGATTTTCTTTCCTTTCATCTCCAGAGAAAGGAATGCTCTGGAGTCTGAGCAGGCAGCCTCTGAAAGAACATGAGCCACTATTTCTGTCAATTAACAGAGGAATGGAAAATGTCCACTCTGACATACACATTTAAAGCAAGGGGTGAAATAGTAGGGAATATTGCAAGCTAATTGTTCCCATGTGAACTATTTTTCCCAATGATTTTTTCTTGTGCTTCTATTACAGCTCGAATTCAACTGCTCTTTAAGCACATGTCCTATAAAAAGGGCATAATGGCTGAGCTGAGAATAAACATAAAAAATGTGAATAATTTTAAAATAAGCAGCCAGCCATCATTAATTCACTTGGTACTCATTACAGTAATATTAATAACAATTTATGCATTAGGTATTAATATAGTCTTCAAATGAAAAAGCTGGATTTCTTCTAATTTAATTTCAAGAAAAATAATTGATACTTCAAACTTCACCTATCCTGCCTAGTTTACAAATCTTTTAAAAGAAAATAAATCATCTGGAAGGTGAGCAGTGAGCTATGAAGTTTTTTTAGTCTTCAGCTTATATCCCCAAATGTAAACTGGGGTAAAGGCGATGAGAACTGTCATATTCAATGTAAATTCTTTGGGGAATAAACATGTTTAACAATGAATACTATCATCTGTATATTGCTGAAGTTCTTAATTGGCCTCTAATTAAGCCTAAGGTTTCTGAGGATGCTTTAATTGATCTCACTTGCAGGCACAATAAACTATTAAAAGCCAAAAGCAAAACCAGAATTCCACTTCTGGACATGATATAAAACCAACTGGAAATTGCTTGAAAGGGAATGGCCTGCATAATCTTCACTCTTTGTCTGGTCTGACTAGCCCTCCAGGAAGTCTCTGTGGTTTTATAAAATAGGTTTATATACTCATTAGTGTTTAATAGACTGTATTTTTCAGCAATAGTTTTATTTTACTGTTGAGATCGGTAATATAACTCCTTAAAAATCAGCCATGGATCAGCATAAGTAAAACCTGCTGCTGCAAAAAGGCTCATAGGACTGAGGGAACAGCTATTCCTCTTGGAAAAGGAGAATATGAAATAGGTGGGGCATCATCCTGTAACTTTTGACCTGAAGAAAGGAACCTCATTTTCAGCCCTGATTTCATGTTTCATGTGACTTGAGATGGGCTGGGAATCCACTGTGGTGCTGGGTGACACCTGAAGGGTGTGACTTGGGGCACTTCCCATCACTAAGCTGTGCTCCCTGTTTGGGTGAACATGTGCTGTCAGTCTGTTCCTGGCAAGACTTTCAGGGATTTTGAGAGTGCACCCAGCAGATGTGTCACCTTCATCCTGCTGTGCAAGCCCCGTGCTGAGGCAGCACAAGTGCCACCAGTGTCCTCCCACTCACCACCCTGCAGAGAGGAGGATGCTGGGCTGGTCACCCCTTCCTGTGCCCTGCAAAGCTGTGGCCTGGCATGGGCTGGTCACCCCTTCCTGTGCCCTGCAAAGCTGTGGCCTGGCATGGCTGCTGGGCCCTTGCCCAAGTTGTTTTTTTCCCCTTTTTTTCCCTTACATTTTTTTTCACGTGCACATTCTTCAGGCATTGCCCTGTGGTGCATAACCATTCTCCAAGTTTGCACTCTGGGGGGGGACAGTGTCAGACATCAGCCAGGATAACAAATAACTTGTTTTTCCCATTGTTCTTAAAAAGAAGAGGGAGGAGGGTGGTGATGGGGGGGAAGAGGAAGAACAGGACAACAAAACACACAGCTTTATTTGGTCCCTAAACAACAACAAGAAAAAATCAAAAGGAGTAGCTGCCACTGCTCAGATTAAATCCAAACAGTCTGTTAAACCTCTAATTATCAGCTTGCCTTGTGGGTAAAATGGTACCATTCAATTATTGTTTTTTGTTCGCTTGTCAGCTGAAAAAAACATATTATCACTGCTTTTCAAACTGGCAAAAAGAGCAGAAATTCTACAAATTGCTTTCTAAACATAGTTACTTTAAACCTAATACCACTCTGCAGCATGTCAGCAATTGTATAATGTGATGTTGCATGCAAATTGTATTTAATGTAGGTATTCCAATTATTTGTTTTACATTATGCAATTCTGGTGAAATTATTTCTTTTGTTGCCACGTTACGTGTGGCATGTTAGACTTAGCATGTTAAAAATAAATACACACATACAGACTTGCCTGCACACATTTTATCAAGCTGCTATAAAAATAAGCAAAAATTGTCATATGATGATTCTCTGCAACCATGGTGAGGTGAGAAATGAAACTACTTTTTCAAGAACAATCTCAGGACTGATTGCATTTGACAGTTGTTCTATCTATTTATTTACTTGCTTACTTAATCTTGGGGGGGTGCAAGTGTCTGGGATATCCTTGATCAATTGATTTCCCCTTTGCTTGTGTGTGGTGCTGGCAATCACTGAACACACCCTCCCAGCCACTGCAGGAAACACGAGGGCTCTCTTATTCAGCTGGAATGACTGAAGCACTGCTGCTCCTATGATAAAACACAAGACGTATTTACATCCAGCTTGGCTGGTAGATTTTGGATGTTTCAGTTCCTCAGCTTTACCTATTTCCATTCACATCATGTGAAATCTATTTTACTGAAGCAGAGGCAGCTCAGGAAATATTTCTGATGGAGGGGGTTAAAACCTCCCCTTCCCCTCCCTGACTTTTCCCTCCGTACAGCCCTGTGAGTAATCTCTGCCATAAGGTGGGATCTGTAACACCATCATTGGTGGCAAATAAATACCAATTTTTGCTGAGCTCCTAACTTGAGAGCAATTCATCTTCCCAAGGTGGGCTGAGAGCTGGCTCTAGTTTAGCCTATTTGTGTCATATATTGCTTCTGCCATTCCATAGGACTCTGCAGGCAAGGATTCCTGGGAATTGCTTTCTTTGACCAAAATGGAGACTTTCAAAATATAATGGCATTTCTTAAGATAGAGGTCTGGACCTGGCAAAAAGTAAGCAGCATCTTCCTGCTCCCAGTGGAAAATTTCCATGGGTTAATTTGCAGAAATAAAGCTACACCTCTCTCACACTGCTTCAGCCAGGTCTTACTCTTCCTTTCTAATGTTAGAAACAGTAATATATTTATTTTGAGATTAATCCGCCATTCTCCTGAAACACAACTTTAAAAAGCTACCAATAAAATTTTCAGTTAAAGGACATAATCTATTATTCATCTTTTTTTATGGGAAGAAATACTTGACTGAAAAAAATCTCAGTGCTTGACTTGCCAAAAAGAACATACTTGCCTTAGGCAAGTGGTTAAGAGAGTATTTCAAGGTTGGTTTAACCCCCAGGTGGGCTTGCTTTCCGCTCTCACAATGCTGCCACGAGATGTATTTTTCCTGGACAAAGCACAGCAAAGCAGGAGTACACAAGGAGTTTCCCCAAAGTTTCCTCCTCTGATGGTTGCCTGTCCTCACTCCAAGACAAATGATGGTTTGGGGTCTGTTGAGTGAGAAGGGGTCAGAGGCACTGAGCTTCATGGAGGCCAGGCGGGCAGGGCTGGGGAGTCACACCTCATTAGTAGGCATGCAGGTAGCACAGCTTTAGATTTGTTTCAGGCCCCTTACAAAGGTGCCTTGACAGTTTGAGTTATGCTGACAGCCTCCCCTCAAAGGGAAAGAGAGTGTCAGGCAAGAGAGATGAAACATGTTTCACTGTCACCCTCCACACAGCCGAAATGGATGGCCCAGCATCTCGCCATCAGCGACGTTCCCGTCTGGGGAAAAAATGGAAGAGTTGGGTTTGATGTTATAAATCACCATAATTTGTTACAATTTCCAAAGACAAATATGACAGGGTGGAATTACTTTGCAGTGCTGAGACAGTCATTTGCAGAACCCATAAACTGCCAGTATAAATCTGAGGACGAGATATATTTAATCTGAAGAAGCAGATATCATCTCAGTATATACTGTGTTTACCAAGAATTTAGTTGCAATGATACCGTGGTATTTCAGGTTGCTCATATTATTTTAACCTTTAAAACAAAAAACTATTTTATAAAAACCCTAATGAAGTAGAAAGGTTTTTTTCTGTATTTTATACTTCCTCTATCAAAAAGCAGAAACACTTATTATGTCCTCCAAAAAAGAAATTATGCAATGCTTATTGTAGACAACAGAAATATTTTACGGGGTTACAAGTAGGATTCCAGAGAGAGACAATGCATTGCTACATGTTCAGGATGTCTCTTCACATCTTTACATCTTCACAGTTGCTCTTAAATTAACAAACCCCCCAATCTAGTGTTCCTTTTGGAAGTGTCCAGATTTCAGGCATTACTTACAAAAGCTGCATCTTGGAACTTTTTTTTCTCCCTTCATTGATGATGGCTGAAAAGACATTTTGAAGACAAGAGCTGAAAAAAAACAAAGTTGAAGTTGTTGCCTTGCAATATTTACATGGTCACAGTCTAGGTCAGCAATTTTGTCTCCTCTATAACAAACACCATTTGAGGTGACACATGGAAAGGAATATATAGAAACTGAAGACAAATTTTCTAATCATTGCCTGTTGGGGGTGATTTGCTTATCCTGTCTGTAGCACAATTTACCCACTCATAAGAGGAGGACATTGCCAGCCTTCCTCACTCTTCATGTAAAATTATTTCAGTGGTCCACTAGTAAAATGATCTCCAAAAAAAAGTGCAAAGTCCTCTTTAACAATATACACTTTAATAACAACATTTTTATTTCTTAGGTGAAAGAATGATGGCATAACACAAATGTTTCTTTTTTTAACATCAGAAGAAGAGAGATAGGTCTAAATGCTGTTTTGGCACTTACATAGATAACCCTTCCCAAAGCCCTGGCTTTTGACTTCCATAAATCCCAGTGTTTTTATATCAGTGAGTAGCTGATGATATGTTCACCCATTCTGCATTCGGGTGTTATCAGGAGAGAGATGAAACACATTTTGGTGTTGTAGGTGCTACTGAATAAATCAAACCTTGGTGATGCAGTGTGATGGTATGAAAATCTCACAGCCTGCAAAGTCAGTCATTCATATGTGAGGAAACTGGATCACTTCTTAAAACACGCTCTTAGCTCTCAATATGTCAGCTTGCTGTTATGGAAGGAACTGGCAGGTGTTTTGAGCTTGTCAAAATGAGAGTAACTTAAGTATGGTTTAAGAAGAAAGGTTTTACTGCTGCCTTTCCCTATTCCTGCTGTCCTTTGGATGGGGTTAAGCTTGTTGCAGCCCTTGACGATGCTCTAACTCTGCACTCTGCCTGCAGTAATCAGTCCTGCCTTCAGGAGTTGCACCTTTGCTGCTAATTTCCTGAGCTCTGCCCTTGTCAGTGTATCTAATACATAGCCATGACAATGGGGGATCTGTTTTCATGTTTGTGTTACCATTGTGTTTTCATTTTGTTTCTTAAAAGAGGAGCTAATATGAGTGGCTGCTACCCATGAAAAGTGAGATGTGTTTTTAAAAGGCTTGTGTGTCAGGAATGCACCAACTGGCATGTCTTTGCCAGTGCTCAGGGGCTTGCACTGGATTTGTAATCCTGCTTGAGACAGAATGAAAATTACTTGAGCAAAAGGGAAGAGTATCCTTTTTCCTGCTGAAATTATGTATAAATAGTACGGGGAAGCTCCTTCGGTCTGACTGCACTGGTAGCTTTTGCTCTGCTTCCAAAAGTGCTCCTGGCTGTTTTTCACACCTTTTATAAAGACCTACTGTTAAGAGGAAAAGAAAGTAAAAGAATCACTGTAGAAAAATAAACACCTGAGTTCCATCATGAGGCAAAGTTTAACACAGGAGAGGTTCCAAACTGTTTCCTGTAGGTATTCAGCATACAAGGAGATAAGCAGTTCAGCATCTCACTGATCAGCACCGATTTACTACTTCAATGGGTAGATCTGTAAGGAAAATTAAGGCACTCACACACAAAACAACATACTTCGAGCTCGGAAACATCTGCTCAACTAAACACCAAGGAACCAGGTGGGCAGAAGTCACACCTTGTTTACATTACAATGTGTTTACATTACAGCCTGGTCTGTCTGGACTGCCTGAGTGATGGTCTGTAACCACTTAACCCCCAGCAGTGGTGTGGGGTGAGAGGAGCAGTGAAGGGTCTGTAAATGTCCCCAGCACCTGCAGACTCCACCAGCAGAAATGGGCTGGTGAAGAGCAGGGTTTGTATAGCAGATTAGTTCCTTTCACAAAAGAAATGAGTTTAGCAGAGGAGATGGTACGGCTGGAGCCTGGCTGTGCTGGGCCAGTGGATGTGGGCAGGGTGGGATGGAGATTTGCAGTTCTGGTGGGAACTAGGAGTGAGAGAGACTCAAAGAAGATTGGAAATTTTAAGAGTTTTGTGTGCTTGTCAAAATTTCCTCCCTGTTTTGGCTCTACACTGACCTTCAAGTCTTACCAAAACAATCCAGAAAACCTTTCAATCCATTTTGCTGTGAGTGCTCCCCAAGGAAAGCGGCTGGACATTTCCCCGTGCGATGGGAGGGAGATGTAATCACCGGCTGGGGCACCCCGAGGAGCTGCAGAGCCATTAATGGAAGGTGATAAGGGCAGCAGTGCCTTGCTCCAGCAGAACATGGCACATTTCTAAGCCTGCACGCTGCTGTTCCCTGCCATGCCCCCCGCTCTGCCCCCCGGGCTCACATAACCTTTCACTCCCCCCTTGTCTCTGTGGGGATTTTTTGCTCTTGACGTCGTCAGTATTTTAACAACAACAACAACAACAAAGTCCTTGCAGTTGTATCACTTCCTGCAAGCTGTTGTGAGACTTTGTAAAGCTGCTTCGGGCGTGGAAATGGTTCACAGGCGATGTCAACAAGGGGAAGAGTGGGGAGACAGAAGTACATGAACTGCTGCCAGCGCTTTCCAGAGCAGCCGGGCTCAGAAAGTGTTGGGAAGTGCTGCTGGTTGCTGTCTGCTGCTTCACCAGCTCCTGCTGGTCTTGCTGGAAAGGGCATCGTTCCAGTGGCTCAATCACCTGCTTAGTGATCTCCTGATCTTTCTGCATTTGTGTGTTCCTGTGCCACCATATGTTCTGCTTCTCCTACCAATTCTCACCGCAGCAATCTGTAATGTACCCCAGGTTTGACAGAACCAGAGGCAGTGCATAATGTCATTTCTCAGGCCTTATTAATCTTAAAACATTTGTACAATTTTTGGAATAGGAATGATCTGAAGGATTAGGCAAGGGCCTAGAATGACAGCTGGATTTTTTCACGTTTTCTGTTGTGCCACTGTATGAACATGAATTAGCACACTCTGTGTGTGCCCACATCTCCTGTGGTAAGACAGCTGTGACCATTTTGCTGTGCTCTGGCAGCTCTGGTTAGTAGAATGGTTAGGGTTGGAAGGGACCTTAAAGATCTTCTAGTTCCAGCTTCCCCCTTAATATGAAAAAATAGGAATGATTTTTTTCCCTTAAAAGCAAGAGTAGTCATGATTTCACAGCTTGGTACCCATATGTGACAATGTGCATTTAGCCCAGAGAGGGTCTGGAGTTGTTCACACAATGACCTGTTGCAGCTTCCAAGTGTCAGGGTTGAAGTAGTGACACTTACCCATCACCTCACAATTTGTGCACACTACAGACATTTAGGGAATTGACCACAGCCCCTTGACCTAGAACAACTCACCACAGTAAAAAT
The DNA here is from genome assembly GCF_001522545.3 of Parus major. Lineage (NCBI taxonomy): Eukaryota > Metazoa > Chordata > Aves > Passeriformes > Paridae > Parus > Parus major. The sequence continues at coordinate 10,479,576 of NC_031769.1, read as the reverse complement.
TTGAGCAAGTGATAGACATTTGCAGCATGAAGCAGATGAAAAAGAAGTTCCTTTGTGTTTATATATCTGCTGCACCTATTTCTCATCACCTTCTTCAGAGCTGAAAGTCCTTGGGTTTTCTTCTCCTCTATTCCACCCTTTTTTCAACAGAGCTACTCCACAAAATTTGAGTACTCTTTAAGACATTTTTGAGCCAATTCCAGCCTTTGTAGAAGAAATTGAAGAGAGAAAAGGGGATATTCCACCCTTCCAGATGCCTTTTCATGGTTCAAAGACAGAACCTGGAGAGTTTGTCTGCTGGGAGAGCTCTGTAATCAGCAGAAAGCCCCTATGCCCCAGTGGAAGGATGGCTGCCCAGTTTGAAAGGGAGAGGAGGAGCAGGGGGACTATAGTTCCCAGATCTGGTGGTGGGCATCCCATTGCTCGCCTGTTCCCACCAGTCCTGGCTGGGAAGAAGGCAGAGGGTGAAGAGAGTCCTTTCCTGTGCTCTAGGGACAAACTCAATTTCACTGTAATTTAATTTAATGCTAGTTCAGTACCTAGCAATTGTACAGCCATTCTGAATGTGCCCTCTCATTGGTGTGATAATAAAGAGCATATTCTGCTCTGAAATGACTAAAAACCTGAACTTCATTAGTGTTCATTTTCCTTGGGGAAATTCCCTGTTTCTCTGTGTGCTGTCTGTCCACATGAGCTCTGTAAAGAGCAGAATATCCATGTCTGAAGTACAAGAAATGTATTTTGGTTCTGAGAACTCTGACTGCAGAAACACAAACACCATTTCAGAGGACTGCTCTAGTGTATCCTTGATTTTTCACTTAGTTTTATTAGTGCAACACGTATCATAAAAATGCATACCATACAGTGAGAAATCTCTTGTGAGTCAGTGTGTCTGTTTGTCCTGCAGGGTGTAGGCTTATTGCTTACTGTTTTACCATGTGCTTTTACTATCCCCAAAGGTCAGACTTCAAAACTTCCCTGGCAGATCCTTCTCCAATCCAGAAAATCTTCCAATTAGCAAAATGTTCATTATATGCAGCTAATACAGTATGGATTTGTTCATTCACTTTCACTGCTGCTGCTTGGGACATTCTGAATAATAAGATATTCCATCTCAGAATAATTCATAGGCTCTTTGCCTGAACACTGTATCTTTCAATAATCAATCTAAATTGCAAAATACATTAAGCAGCAGCATTGTTTGCCTGACACTATTTAAAAACCATGAAAGCAGTGGAATGAAGGATGAAGGAGCAGATCTATTCTCTACTCAATACAGTATCATCCTTGAGAAGGGGACATTGAGAAGACATTGATATATAAGTTGATGATAAAAAATTGGACTTTTACATATTTGGGAAGTGAGGCTGAGGAGTAAATCATGATCAGTGATACTGCTTGTAAGGAAAAGGAGCACAGTCTATTTCTAAAGTCAATTTAGTGTTCTTTATGGTGCCATACCAAATGTAACCTGTGTATCCAAAGACTCAGAGTATAAGCAGTTGCCAGATGAAATTATATTTTACATGATTTATAACAGGCCTTTGCATCTTACACTCTCCTCATTTTACTGTAGCTCCAAGTTACAACCAAATTTCTAGATATGCTATTATCTGTATATGTTAAAAAGTATTTCTTTGCTATCTTTTCTATGCCTAAAATCAGTTTTTTTCAGTTCCCAAGGAACTGGGTCAGGGACTACAGGTGAGATTTTTACTGCTGTGGAGTCTCCAATGCCAGCCTGTGCCCTGTCTTATCATCCTGTGCCTGCACTCCTGTGCGCCCTGCTCTGTGTTTCCACCTCTCAGGGCCTCTGATACCACACTAAGACTCTTGACACCATCATTGTAATAGTCACAAAAACTTCATTCTGCACGGAATAATTGTTTATTTCTGTTACTGACATAAAAGTACGGCTGTCCAATGCAGAGATAAACGTAAGTGAAACAGATTAGCCATAGACACCTGATGAATTGGAGCCGTGGCAGTCACAGCCGAGGCAGGGCAAACAAAGCTGTGGGCAGGTCAGAGGGTCCCACAGAGCCAGCCTGACAAACCTCTCCTGAGTCCTTGCAAACTCGGTGTCCTGGTCCTGACAGTGCCAGGATCTGTGACAGGGCTTGGGGCGGTGCTGTAGCCACAGCCGGTGGCAGTGAATGCATCTTGGGATAGCTCAGCCTCTGAATTCCTACAGCTGGCAACAGAATGAGCTGGAAAGGCGATAACTTCCTGTTGTGCTGCAAAAGCAGCATGTCATTGTGGCAGACATATAAACTCCTAAAACTGTTTTAACCTTTAGGAGTAAACACAACAGATGAAATGTGGATTGCTCCTGTAGAAGTGTAATCACCTTGCTGCCTACCATCCTCCAAAAGTCATTATCTTAGTCCTGAGGAACCAGGTGTTCCTAAGAATTTGCAAATGTTGGGATTTTATTCCATCTAATATTAGAAATCTCTGCGTGTACTTTTCAGCTAGTCATCATCGACTCTCCTTCTAGTCTGCAAAAACAAGAGACATTTTCAGTGCTACCCATTTCATCTCTGGATTCTTTGTAAATGGAAAAGGCAAATTGGTGAACTCAGTTTTATATACTGCTACAAAAGGAGGCAACTAGCTCAGATAAAGACCACAGATGTCTAAATCTGAGTGGGATAAATAATTCCCAAAGCATCCACTTAAAATGTATTCCACAATTCCCACATTGTTCTGAGCTTTGTACTGTGAAATAAAAGATGGTTGCATAAAATTAATAGAGGGCAACAGAAAATTTCAGCACTCACAGTTCTCCATTGCTGCCCTGTTCAGTCAAAGAAAATGGATTGTGTGTATTTGCAGTCCTTTCCTCTGTAGCAAAGATGTGGATGTACTACCAAAGGTGTGTATGGGTTAAACTTACAATATCAACCTAAGCAAAAAAGTAGTCAAATATGGCAGTACAGATTCTCAATAGGCATAATGGTGGAGGATAAATAATTACACCTCATATTTCTGAGTTCCTGAGGACTAAGCCTACTATAATAAAAGATGCATAGAGCCAAAATGATTTAGCATAATTATATACAGAGCCAACATCCCAAGAAAAGTAATCAAAGCAAAGGATAGCTGGAAAGCCTAGAGGGTTCCCAGCTGCAACTCAGCAAGCCCAGGAACTGGCTAAGTCCAGACCTCATATATCAGTGAAAGAAGGCCAGTAGGACAATGTGTCCTGTCTGTGACAGCCCTTTGTGAGAAACTTACGGCAAAGCCACACTTTCCATAGATTTATAAAGCTCAGGCCAGGAAAGATCATCCAGTCTGATATCCTATATATCACAGGGTGTTAAATTTCTTCCAGTTAGCTCTGAGTTGAGCCCAATACCTTAGGTCAGCCAAATACATTTGAGTCTTCAGGATGTTAAATTATATTGTGCCAAAGAAAGATATTCAGAAGCTTGCTAATACTTAGAATTATTTAACAGTTAAGTGTGGACTCAAGAGCATTGCATATGATTATAACTGATTTTGCAGATCCATGAACTCTGAAAAGTCCTGCATTTATGGTATAGACATTCCATCTGCATGGCTTTATTTCAAGGTTAAAATAGCTCAGTTTCACCATACAGCTACTTCTGTCTCCTAGCAATGCATGCCCCACACTTCACCAAACTCAGAAAATATTCTCTGGGATCCCTGGGACAGATTTGCCTTGGTTGTCTGCACCTGCGCAGAAG